>NW_027669746.1:0-100000 GCF_964146895.1 Miniopterus schreibersii | reverse complement strand
AATACCATTCAGTTAAAAGACTTCACCAGCGACATGAGCATTCCTCACAGTAATTCAACTGTGAATGAGGGGAAAGATTGAGACATAGTCCAACGTGATGTAATGCGTGTATTAGTCTATGAAATAACTTGCAATCAATATGTTTGGATAGGCTACTTGCAACGTCTACTGGGAAAGTTTTGATTTTCGTGCTTGAATGAGTTTTGCAATGTTTAAGCCTCTAGGACAGTCTGGGTACAGCATTAGAATGTTTTTTAAGGAGAGGGTTTGGAAACACTGATGGAAGCACAAACTCTATCAACTGCATGAAAACCCAAAGTACTTAATATGTGTTTGAACGTGTTCTTTCAGGAAACGGCTTGACATGATGAGACTAAGCGGAAGATATTAGCACTTTGCGGACTGATTCACCTGTGAATGATCACAGATTTATGCGAATACGTACCAAGGTAGTTCATGTATGAATACTTGATGACACAACATGTATTCAATACACTGTTACATGCTAATCTCAATGACAGTTCAGAAGAGTGTTGTTTTAGTGTTTCAAGTTACCTAGCACTGTTTAACACTGGAGTTGAGTTTCTGAACACACATTGTGAAGGATGTACACAACACAGATGTGCAACAACACTGTGCTTAGCAGAATTAGGATAGCCAAAGGAAACACCTGCTATCTATGGAAACAACGGGACAAAATGCACCTTTTGTAAACATCATTACATGATACTTCACAGAAGCAGTGAGTCCTCGACAGAAAATCTCTCTTGCGGATTCTTTCGAATAGTGAAACGCTTTCCAATTCATGCCCCCTATGTCTCTAAGGCATAACGTCGGTCCATTTGTACGTGTTAAGCGCTAACCAGTATTGGAACCGCGGCGTTTTAGCGTTTATATTTGCAGCTCAATGTGTAAAAGTTGACTGACCATTCCAAAAATCAATTCAGACCAGGTGGGATTTTGTCAGTGTTAAGCAAACACTAAAAGTCATGAATGAGAAACTTAGAAAGTAGTAACTGTTTGATCATACTCAGCTTTCAAATTCCATTAAATTAAAAGACTTCACTGGCAATATGAGAACTGCAAAGAGTAATTCAACTGTAAAATTAGGTCAAAGATTGAGACAAAAGTGTCCAAAGTGAGCTAACCTGTGTATTAGTCTTTGAAATAACATCAAATCAATACATTTGTATCTGCTACTGGCAACGCCTGCTGGGACATGTTTGGCTCTAGTCCTGGAATGACTTTAGCATTGTTTAAACCTCTAGCAAAGGCTATGTACAGTGTTGGAAAGTGGAACAGGCAGAGGATTTGGAAACACTGATTGAAACAGAAAGTATACCTAGAGCATGCAAATCCAAACGATTTCATAAGGAAATATTGAGAGGTGGCGTAAGGGGGAAAAGGGCATTAAATAAAGTAGATCTCAAGAGTAACCTTAAATGTAAACTGAAGAAGTGCTCCAATCAAAAGACGTGAGGTAGCCGAATGGATAAGAAAACAGGCCCCAAACACGTACCCTCTGCAAGAGACCCACCTGAGAGCAAAACATTCACCGAAGCTAAAAGCGAAAGGATGGGAAAAAATATTCCCTGCAAATGGAAATAAACAACGAGGTTAGCATTACGTATTTCTGACAAACTAAGCTTATAGACCATAACAAGAGACAAAGGTGGTCACTACATTACAATAAAGGAATCAATCCAGCAGGAGGAAATAACACATCAATATACATGCACCCAATAGAGGAGCGCATACATATGTAAGAGATTAATTCATTCGTGGACTTTAAGGCAGAGATCTACAGCAGACAATCATAGTGGAATATTTTAACACCCCACTGTCATCATTTTACTGATGATCAAGACAAAATGTCAACAGGGAAACACAGGTCTTAAATGACACACTGGATCTAATGGGTTTCATTGATATTTACAGAACCGTTCATCCCAAAGCAGCAGAAGACACAAACTTCTCGAGTGCACGCGGCACATTTTCAAAAATAGACTACATGTTAGGGCACAAGGCGAGGCAATACAAACTCCACTGAAGACTGAAAAGCTTATCAAACACCTTCTCAGATCACAATGCCATGAACCTAGAAATCAATCTTTGATAAAGAGGAAGATATAAACGAATGGAAGAATAGGCCATGTTCCCGGACTGGAAGAATTAATAGCATTCAAAGGTCTATATTCCCCAACGCAATTTACAAATTCAAATGCATTTTGGAATAAAATACCAACAGCATATTTCACAGAGCTATAACAAATACTCCAAAACATTATACGGAAACAAAGGAGGCCCCAAATAGCAGCAGCCCTCTGGAGAACAAAGAGCAGAGAGGGAGGGATCACTTAACCGGATATCAAACTGTACTACTAAGCCACTGTAATCAAAACAGCCTGGTACTGGTACCACAACAGACATGCGAAGCTCAACGGCATAGAACAGAGAGCCCAGAAAGAGACCAAAAGCATTATGGTCAGTTAATAATTGACAAAGGAGGCAAGAGTAAAGGACAGTGGAGTAAAGGTAGACTCTTCACTAAATGGTGCTAGGAAAATTGAACAACTACCTTTCAAAAAAGGAAACTAGACCACCAACTTACACCATACACCAAAATAAATTCAAAATGGATCAAAGGCTTACATGTAAGTTGTGGAACTACTGTTTGAGAGAACATATTTGCCAAACACACATCTGATACAGGGTTAATATCCAAAATACGTAGGGAACTCATACAATCCAATTAAAAACCGGGCTAAGTACCTAATAGGTACTTCTGCAAAGAGGACAACATATAGATGGCCAAAGACATGTGAGAAAATGCTCAGCGCCACTAATCAGAGAAATGCAAATTGAAACCACGGTGAGGTATCACTTCACACCTGTAAGAACGGCTACCATCAACAAATCCACAAAGGACATGTGCCGTGAGGATGTGGAGAAAGGGGAGCCTTACTTAGTACACTGCCGGTGGGAATGCAGACTTGTGCAGCCGCTACGGAAAACAGTCTGGAGGTGCCTCGAATAAATGAAAATGGGACTATCTTTTCACCTAGTGATCTCACTTCTAGGAATATATCTTAAGATATAGTCTTAAAAAAAAATAATCAGAAAGAATAGATGCACCCCTTTGTTCATAGTAGCGCGTGTGACCATAGCTAAAACCTAGAAACGGCCCAAGCATCCATCAGCAGAGGAGTGGATAAAAAAGCTGTGGGACAGTTACACCGTGGAGTACCACACAGCTGTAAAGAAGAAGGATCTCATACCATGGGGGGCAGCACGGATGGGCTTAGACAATATTATGCTAAGTGAAATAAGCCGGTTAGAGAAAGACAAGTATTGCTTGATTTCACTCACATGTGGAACTTAAAATCAACTGATGGACAAAAGAGATCCAGGGACACTGAAGCATGGAACAAACTGATGATTCTCAGAGGGAAGGTGGGGGTAGGTGGGTGGCTGGGAAGGGATGAACCAAAGACCTTATAGGCATGTATGCAGAACCCATGGACACAGGCAATAGTGTGGTGGCGGCCCGGGTATATTTGTTTATGCTTTTCCATAAATTCCATTATATTCAAATACTTCACAGGCGATATGAGCATTTGTCACGGTTATTCAACTGTGAATTACGTCAAAGATTCAGACATAGTCCAAAGTGATCTAATGCGTTTATTAGCCTACGAAATAACATAAAATCAATGCATTTGTGTATGTTGCTTGCAACTTCTCTTTGGAAAGGTCTAGGCGTACTGCTTGAAAGAGGGTTGCATTGTTTAAACCTCTTGCAAAGTCTAGGACAGTGTTAGCAAGTCGTATACACGGAGGTTTAGGAAACACTGATTGAAGCGTAAAGCATACCTACTGCAGGAAAATCAAAACTATGTCATAGGTGTACAAACAAACATAACATAAAATCAATAGATTTGTGAATGGAAAGAGCACACCAATATTGGAACAGTGCCATTTTTCACAGGAGAGGTTTACAGAATGAGTCACCTGTGTATTATAAAAGGTTCATTTGAGTATGTTCCAGATAGCCAGTGCAGGAATTGCTAGATGGCATAACAGGCATTCAATACATTCGTGTATGTGAATAGCGAAGACAGTGGAGAAGAGTGTAGTTTCAGTGCTTCATTTTCCTTTGTACTGTCCCAAACTGGAGTGACTATTGTGAACAAAACTAGAAATGTGTACAAAAGACAGATGTGATACACCGTTCGTACCACAGTTACGATTACGAAATGGAAAGACACCTACTAACAGCGTAAACAATGGAGTAACAGACACTTTTTGTCACGATCATTACATTCGAATACTTCACTCGACACAGAACTTCTCTTGCTTATTCCCTCCAATGGCGAAACACACTCCAAATAATGCCTCTATTTTTATAAGACATACATAAAATGAATACATTTCTAAACGGGAAGAACAAACCAATATTGGAACAGTGTACTTTTAGCATTTAAATTGGCCGCCCAGTGTGTAGAGCTTGACTGGCCATTGTAGTATTAATTCCTATGAAGCGGTACTTTGCAAAGCTTTAAGTAAACACTAAAATTCATAATTGAGAATTGAATTAAATAATGAATGTTCGTGCATACTTCACCAGTCTATTCCATTATATTAACAGAGTTCACGGGACATATGAGCATTTCACACAGTAATGCAACTGAATTACGTCAGAGATCAAGGCTTACTCCAAAGTGATGTGATGTGTTTCTTAGTCCGTGTAATAACCTAAAATCAATACATGTGGTATATGCTCCTGGCAATGTTTGTAAGGAAAGGTCTAGTTTTAGCGCCTGAATGAGTTTGGCAGTGCTTGCACTGTTAGCAAAGCTTATGTACGTGCAGCATTAGAAAGTTGAATACCCAGAGGATTTGGAAACACTGACGCAGAAACAGCAGCTACCGCATGAAAATCCAAACTCTGTAATCGGTTTTCCAACATGCTCTCATACTCCATGGCTTTAGCGAGTAACGCGAAACAGAAGATAGCCTTTTACAGAGTGATTCACCCGTGTATTATCAAAAGTTTATTGGAATATGTTCCCGAGAGATAGTGCACGAATTACTTGATGACACAATATGCATTCAATCCATTTGTACATGCTAATAGACAGGCAGTGTAGAAGACTTGCAACTCGTATTGATTTCTTCTGACACTGAAGTGAATATTCTGAACACAGCGTGAAAGTCGTACACAGCACAGATGTGAAAGAGGGTTTGGAGCACAATTATGATTACCCAATGAAACACCTACGATGTATACAACGGTGTATCACGCACCTTTTGTAAAGGTCATTAAATAATAATAATTCACAGAAGTAAGGAGCACTCGACACAGGACTTCTCTTGTGTAGTCTTTAAAATATTGAAACACTTTCTAATTAGTGCCTCTACTCTCCAAAGACATAACGTCTATACATCAGTAAAAGTTAATAGAAAACCAATATTGGAACTGTTTGGTTTTAGCGTTTCAATGAGCAGCTCATCGTGTAAAACTTGACCGACCATTTTAAAAGTAATTCGTACAAAGCGGTATTTTGGCAAAGTTTGAAGCAAACGCTGAAATTCATGAATGACGGTGTGGACAGAACTGGAAAATATTAGGCAAAACGAAAGGAGCCAGGCAGAGGAAGACAAACATCGCATGATCTCACTTTTCTGTGGAAGCTAAAGAACGTAATAAGCTGATGGACAGCATAGATTCAATGACGTGGCAGCATGGATCAGACCGAAGAGTCTCAGATTGCGGGTGGGGTGGGGGGGCGACGGGTGGGTGGAGGGGGAGAGAGTAACCGAAGAATTGCTATCCGTCCGTATATGACTCACCCAAGGGCACGGACAGGGGTGTGATGAGGGACTGGGGAGGTGATGTGGGCTGGGTGGAATGGGCCAAGGGGGAGAAAAATGGACATCTGTAACATCTTGAACAATAACAAGTAAATATCAATGAAAGTAAAATGGTTGGCTTTCATGTTAAACACATAAACTAAAATTCATGAATGAGAAAGAAGCTAAATGTAAGTGAACGTTCGCTCATGCTCCCCCTTTAAATACCATTCAGTTAAAAGACTTCACCAGCGACATGAGCATTCCTCACAGTAATTCAACTGTGAATGAGGGGAAAGATTGAGACATAGTCCAACGTGATGTAATGCGTGTATTAGTCTATGAGATAACTTGCAATCAATATGTTTGGATAGGCTACTTGCAACGTCTACTGGGAAAGTTTTGATTTTCGTGCTTGAATGAGTTTTGCAATGTTTAAGCCTCTAGGACAGTCTGGGTACAGCATTAGAATGTTTTTTAAGGAGAGGGTTTGGAAACACTGATGGAAGCACAAACTCTATCAACTGCATGAAAACCCAAAGTACTTAATATGTGTTTGAACGTGTTCTTTCAGGAAACGGCTTGACATGATGAGACTAAGCGGAAGATATTAGCACTTTGCGGACTGATTCACCTGTGAATGATCACAGATTTATGCGAATACGTACCAAGGTAGTTCATGTATGAATACTTGATGACACAACATGTATTCAATACACTGTTACATGCTAATCTCAATGACAGTTCAGAAGAGTGTTGTTTTAGTGTTTCAAGTTACCTAGCACTGTTTAACACTGGAGTTGAGTTTCTGAACACACATTGTGAAGGATGAACACAACACAGATGTGCAACAACACTGTGCTTAGCAGAATTAGGATAGCCAAAGGAAACACCTGCTATCTATGGAAACAACGGGACAAAATGCACCTTTTGTAAACATCATTACATGATACTTCACAGAAGCAGTGAGTCCTCGACAGAAAATCTCTCTTGCGGATTCTTTCGAATAGTGAAACGCTTTCCAATTCATGCCCCCTATGTCTCTAAGGCATAACGTCGGTCCATTTGTACGTGTTAAGCGCTAACCAGTATTGGAACCGCGGCGTTTTAGCGTTTATATTTGCAGCTCACTGTGTAAAAGTTGACTGACCATTCCAAAAATCAATTCAGACCAGGTGGGATTTTGTCAGTGTTAAGCAAACACTAAAAGTCATGAATGAGAAACTTAGAAAGTAGTAACTGTTTGATCATACTCAGCTTTCAAATTCCATTAAATTAAAAGACTTCACTGGCAATATGAGAACTGCAAAGAGTAATTCAACTGTAAAATTAGGTCAAAGATTGAGACAAAAGTGTCCAAAGTGAGCTAACCTGTGTATTAGTCTTTGAAATAACATCAAATCAATACATTTGTATCTGCTACTGGCAACGCCTGCTGGGACATGTTTGGCTGTAGTCCTGGAATGACTTTAGCATTGTTTAAACCTCTAGCAAAGGCTATGTACAGTGTTGGAAAGTGGAACAGGCAGAGGATTTGGAAACACTGATTGAAACAGAAAGTATACCTAGAGCATGCAAATCCAAACGATTTCATAAGGAAATATTGAGAGGTGGCGTAAGGGGGAAAAGGGCATTAAATAAAGTAGATCTCAAGAGTAACCTTAAATGTAAACTGAAGAAGTGCTCCAATCAAAAGACGTGAGGTAGCCGAATGGATAAGAAAACAGGCCCCAAACACGTACCCTCTGCAAGAGACCCACCTGAGAGCAAAACATTCACCGAAGCTAAAAGCGAAAGGATGGGAAAAAATATTCCCTGCAAATGGAAATAAACAACGAGGTTAGCATTACGTATTTCTGACAAACTAAGCTTATAGACCATAACAAGAGACAAAGGTGGTCACTACATTACAATAAAGGAATCAATCCAGCAGGAGGAAATAACACATCAATATACATGCACCCAATAGAGGAGCGCATACATATGTAAGAGATTAATTCATTCGTGGACTTTAAGGCAGAGATCTACAGCAGACAATCATAGTGGAATATTTTAACACCCCACTGTCATCATTTTACTGATGATCAAGACAAAATGTCAACAGGGAAACACAGGTCTTAAATGACACACTGGATCTAATGGGTTTCATTGATATTTACAGAACCGTTCATCCCAAAGCAGCAGAAGACACAAACTTCTCGAGTGCACGCGGCACATTTTCAAAAATAGACTACATGTTAGGGCACAAGGCGAGGCAATACAAACTCCACTGAAGACTGAAAAGCTTATCAAACACCTTCTCAGATCACAATGCCATGAACCTAGAAATCAATCTTTGATAAAGAGGAAGATATAAACGAATGGAAGAATAGGCCATGTTCCCGGACTGGAAGAATTAATAGCATTCAAAGGTCTATATTCCCCAACGCAATTTACAAATTCAAATGCATTTTGGAATAAAATACCAACAGCATATTTCACAGAGCTATAACAAATACTCCAAAACATTATACGGAAACAAAGGAGGCCCCAAATAGCAGCAGCCCTCTGGAGAACAAAGAGCAGAGAGGGAGGGATCACTTAACCGGATATCAAACTGTACTACTAAGCCACTGTAATCAAAACAGCCTGGTACTGGTACCACAACAGACATGCGAAGCTCAACGGCATAGAACAGAGAGCCCAGAAAGAGACCAAAAGCATTATGGTCAGTTAATAATTGACAAAGGAGGCAAGAGTAAAGGACAGTGGAGTAAAGGTAGACTCTTCACTAAATGGTGCTAGGAAAATTGAACAACTACCTTTCAAAAAAGGAAACTAGACCACCAACTTACACCATACACCAAAATAAATTCAAAATGGATCAAAGGCTTACATGTAAGTTGTGGAACTACTGTTTGAGAGAACATATTTGCCAAACACACATCTGATACAGGGTTAATATCCAAAATACGTAGGGAACTCATACAATCCAATTAAAAACCGGGCTAAGTACCTAATAGGTACTTCTGCAAAGAGGACAACATATAGATGGCCAAAGACATGTGAGAAAATGCTCAGCGCCACTAATCAGAGAAATGCAAATTGAAACCACGGTGAGGTATCACTTCACACCTGTAAGAACGGCTACCATCAACAAATCCACAAAGGACATGTGCCGTGAGGATGTGGAGAAAGGGGAGCCTTACTTAGTACACTGCCGGTGGGAATGCAGACTTGTGCAGCCGCTACGGAAAACAGTCTGGAGGTGCCTCGAATAAATGAAAATGGGACTATCTTTTCACCTAGTGATCTCACTTCTAGGAATATATCTTAAGATATAGTCTTAAAAAAAAATAATCAGAAAGAATAGATGCACCCCTTTGTTCATAGTAGCGCGTGTGACCATAGCTAAAACCTAGAAACGGCCCAAGCGTCCATCAGCAGAGGAGTGGATAAAAAAGCTGTGGGACAGTTACACCGTGGAGTACCACACAGCTGTGAAGAAGAAGGATCTCATACCATGGGGGGCAGCACGGATGGGCTTAGACAATATTATGCTAAGTGAAATAAGCCGGTTAGAGAAAGACAAGTATTGCTTGATTTCACTCACATGTGGAACTTAAAATCAACTGATGGACAAAAGAGATCCAGGGACACTGAAGCATGGAACAAACTGATGATTCTCAGAGGGAAGGTGGGGGTAGGTGGGTGGCTGGGAAGGGATGAACCAAAGACCTTATAGGCATGTATGCAGAACCCATGGACACAGGCAATAGTGTGGTGGCGGCCCGGGTATATTTGTTTATGCTTTTCCATAAATTCCATTATATTCAAATACTTCACAGGCGATATGAGCATTTGTCACGGTTATTCAACTGTGAATTACGTCAAAGATTCAGACATAGTCCAAAGTGATCTAATGCGTTTATTAGCCTACGAAATAACATAAAATCAATGCATTTGTGTATGTTGCTTGCAACTTCTCTTTGGAAAGGTCTAGGCGTACTGCTTGAAAGAGGGTTGCATTGTTTAAACCTCTTGCAAAGTCTAGGACAGTGTTAGCAAGTCGTATACACGGAGGTTTAGGAAACACTGATTGAAGCGTAAAGCATACCTACTGCAGGAAAATCAAAACTATGTCATAGGTGTACAAACAAACATAACATAAAATCAATAGATTTGTGAATGGAAAGAGCACACCAATATTGGAACAGTGCCATTTTTCACAGGAGAGGTTTACAGAATGAGTCACCTGTGTATTATAAAAGGTTCATTTGAGTATGTTCCAGATAGCCAGTGCAGGAATTGCTAGATGGCATAACAGGCATTCAATACATTCGTGTATGTGAATAGCGAAGACAGTGGAGAAGAGTGTAGTTTCAGTGCTTCATTTTCCTTTGTACTGTCCCAAACTGGAGTGACTATTGTGAACAAAACTAGAAATGTGTACAAAAGACAGATGTGATACACCGTTCGTACCACAGTTACGATTACGAAATGGAAAGACACCTACTAACAGCGTAAACAATGGAGTAACAGACACTTTTTGTCACGATCATTACATTCGAATACTTCACTCGACACAGAACTTCTCTTGCTTATTCCCTCCAATGGCGAAACACACTCCAAATAATGCCTCTATTTTTATAAGACATACATAAAATGAATACATTTCTAAACGGGAAGAACAAACCAATATTGGAACAGTGTACTTTTAGCATTTAAATTGGCCGCCCAGTGTGTAGAGCTTGACTGGCCATTGTAGTATTAATTCCTATGAAGCGGTACTTTGCAAAGCTTTAAGTAAACACTAAAATTCATAATTGAGAATTGAATTAAATAATGAATGTTCGTGCATACTTCACCAGTCTATTCCATTATATTAACAGAGTTCACGGGACATATGAGCATTTCACACAGTAATGCAACTGAATTACGTCAGAGATCAAGGCTTACTCCAAAGTGATGTGATGTGTTTCTTAGTCCGTGTAATAACCTAAAATCAATACATGTGGTATATGCTCCTGGCAATGTTTGTAAGGAAAGGTCTAGTTTTAGCGCCTGAATGAGTTTGGCAGTGCTTGCACTGTTAGCAAAGCTTATGTACGTGCAGCATTAGAAAGTTGAATACCCAGAGGATTTGGAAACACTGACGCAGAAACAGCAGCTACCGCATGAAAATCCAAACTCTGTAATCGGTTTTCCAACATGCTCTCATACTCCATGGCTTTAGCGAGTAACGCGAAACAGAAGATAGCCTTTTACAGAGTGATTCACCCGTGTATTATCAAAAGTTTATTGGAATATGTTCCCGAGAGATAGTGCACGAATTACTTGATGACACAATATGCATTCAATCCATTTGTACATGCTAATAGACAGGCAGTGTAGAAGACTTGCAACTCGTATTGATTTCTTCTGACACTGAAGTGAATATTCTGAACACAGCGTGAAAGTCGTACACAGCACAGATGTGAAAGAGGGTTTGGAGCACAATTATGATTACCCAATGAAACACCTACGATGTATACAACGGTGTATCACGCACCTTTTGTAAAGGTCATTAAATAATAATAATTCACAGAAGTAAGGAGCACTCGACACAGGACTTCTCTTGTGTAGTCTTTAAAATATTGAAACACTTTCTAATTAGTGCCTCTACTCTCCAAAGACATAACGTCTATACATCAGTAAAAGTTAATAGAAAACCAATATTGGAACTGTTTGGTTTTAGCGTTTCAATGAGCAGCTCATCGTGTAAAACTTGACCGACCATTTTAAAAGTAATTCGTACAAAGCGGTATTTTGGCAAAGTTTGAAGCAAACGCTGAAATTCATGAATGACGGTGTGGACAGAACTGGAAAATATTAGGCAAAACGAAAGGAGCCAGGCAGAGGAAGACAAACATCGCATGATCTCACTTTTCTGTGGAAGCTAAAGAACGTAATAAGCTGATGGACAGCATAGATTCAATGACGTGGCAGCATGGATCAGACCGAAGAGTCTCAGATTGCGGGTGGGGTGGGGGGGCGACGGGTGGGTGGAGGGGGAGAGAGTAACCGAAGAATTGCTATCCGTCCGTATATGACTCACCCAAGGGCACGGACAGGGGTGTGATGAGGGACTGGGGAGGTGATGTGGGCTGGGTGGAATGGGCCAAGGGGGAGAAAAATGGACATCTGTAACATCTTGAACAATAACAAGTAAATATCAATGAAAGTAAAATGGTTGGCTTTCATGTTAAACACATAAACTAAAATTCATGAATGAGAAAGAAGCTAAATGTAAGTGAACGTTCGCTCATGCTCCCCCTTTAAATACCATTCAGTTAAAAGACTTCACCAGCGACATGAGCATTCCTCACAGTAATTCAACTGTGAATGAGGGGAAAGATTGAGACATAGTCCAACGTGATGTAATGCGTGTATTAGTCTATGAGATAACTTGCAATCAATATGTTTGGATAGGCTACTTGCAACGTCTACTGGGAAAGTTTTGATTTTCGTGCTTGAATGAGTTTTGCAATGTTTAAGCCTCTAGGACAGTCTGGGTACAGCATTAGAATGTTTTTTAAGGAGAGGGTTTGGAAACACTGATGGAAGCACAAACTCTATCAACTGCATGAAAACCCAAAGTACTTAATATGTGTTTGAACGTGTTCTTTCAGGAAACGGCTTGACATGATGAGACTAAGCGGAAGATATTAGCACTTTGCGGACTGATTCACCTGTGAATGATCACAGATTTATGCGAATACGTACCAAGGTAGTTCATGTATGAATACTTGATGACACAACATGTATTCAATACACTGTTACATGCTAATCTCAATGACAGTTCAGAAGAGTGTTGTTTTAGTGTTTCAAGTTACCTAGCACTGTTTAACACTGGAGTTGAGTTTCTGAACACACATTGTGAAGGATGAACACAACACAGATGTGCAACAACACTGTGCTTAGCAGAATTAGGATAGCCAAAGGAAACACCTGCTATCTATGGAAACAACGGGACAAAATGCACCTTTTGTAAACATCATTACATGATACTTCACAGAAGCAGTGAGTCCTCGACAGAAAATCTCTCTTGCGGATTCTTTCGAATAGTGAAACGCTTTCCAATTCATGCCCCCTATGTCTCTAAGGCATAACGTCGGTCCATTTGTACGTGTTAAGCGCTAACCAGTATTGGAACCGCGGCGTTTTAGCGTTTATATTTGCAGCTCACTGTGTAAAAGTTGACTGACCATTCCAAAAATCAATTCAGACCAGGTGGGATTTTGTCAGTGTTAAGCAAACACTAAAAGTCATGAATGAGAAACTTAGAAAGTAGTAACTGTTTGATCATACTCAGCTTTCAAATTCCATTAAATTAAAAGACTTCACTGGCAATATGAGAACTGCAAAGAGTAATTCAACTGTAAAATTAGGTCAAAGATTGAGACAAAAGTGTCCAAAGTGAGCTAACCTGTGTATTAGTCTTTGAAATAACATCAAATCAATACATTTGTATCTGCTACTGGCAACGCCTGCTGGGACATGTTTGGCTGTAGTCCTGGAATGACTTTAGCATTGTTTAAACCTCTAGCAAAGGCTATGTACAGTGTTGGAAAGTGGAACAGGCAGAGGATTTGGAAACACTGATTGAAACAGAAAGTATACCTAGAGCATGCAAATCCAAACGATTTCATAAGGAAATATTGAGAGGTGGCGTAAGGGGGAAAAGGGCATTAAATAAAGTAGATCTCAAGAGTAACCTTAAATGTAAACTGAAGAAGTGCTCCAATCAAAAGACGTGAGGTAGCCGAATGGATAAGAAAACAGGCCCCAAACACGTACCCTCTGCAAGAGACCCACCTGAGAGCAAAACATTCACCGAAGCTAAAAGCGAAAGGATGGGAAAAAATATTCCCTGCAAATGGAAATAAACAACGAGGTTAGCATTACGTATTTCTGACAAACTAAGCTTATAGACCATAACAAGAGACAAAGGTGGTCACTACATTACAATAAAGGAATCAATCCAGCAGGAGGAAATAACACATCAATATACATGCACCCAATAGAGGAGCGCATACATATGTAAGAGATTAATTCATTCGTGGACTTTAAGGCAGAGATCTACAGCAGACAATCATAGTGGAATATTTTAACACCCCACTGTCATCATTTTACTGATGATCAAGACAAAATGTCAACAGGGAAACACAGGTCTTAAATGACACACTGGATCTAATGGGTTTCATTGATATTTACAGAACCGTTCATCCCAAAGCAGCAGAAGACACAAACTTCTCGAGTGCACGCGGCACATTTTCAAAAATAGACTACATGTTAGGGCACAAGGCGAGGCAATACAAACTCCACTGAAGACTGAAAAGCTTATCAAACACCTTCTCAGATCACAATGCCATGAACCTAGAAATCAATCTTTGATAAAGAGGAAGATATAAACGAATGGAAGAATAGGCCATGTTCCCGGACTGGAAGAATTAATAGCATTCAAAGGTCTATATTCCCCAACGCAATTTACAAATTCAAATGCATTTTGGAATAAAATACCAACAGCATATTTCACAGAGCTATAACAAATACTCCAAAACATTATACGGAAACAAAGGAGGCCCCAAATAGCAGCAGCCCTCTGGAGAACAAAGAGCAGAGAGGGAGGGATCACTTAACCGGATATCAAACTGTACTACTAAGCCACTGTAATCAAAACAGCCTGGTACTGGTACCACAACAGACATGCGAAGCTCAACGGCATAGAACAGAGAGCCCAGAAAGAGACCAAAAGCATTATGGTCAGTTAATAATTGACAAAGGAGGCAAGAGTAAAGGACAGTGGAGTAAAGGTAGACTCTTCACTAAATGGTGCTAGGAAAATTGAACAACTACCTTTCAGAAAAGGAAACTAGACCACCAACTTACACCATACACCAAAATAAATTCAAAATGGATCAAAGGCTTACATGTAAGTTGTGGAACTACTGTTTGAGAGAACATATTTGCCAAACACACATCTGATACAGGGTTAATATCCAAAATACGTAGGGAACTCATACAATCCAATTAAAAACCGGGCTAAGTACCTAATAGGTACTTCTGCAAAGAGGACAACATATAGATGGCCAAAGACATGTGAGAAAATGCTCAGCGCCACTAATCAGAGAAATGCAAATTGAAACCACGGTGAGGTATCACTTCACACCTGTAAGAACGGCTACCATCAACAAATCCACAAAGGACATGTGCCGTGAGGATGTGGAGAAAGGGGAGCCTTACTTAGTACACTGCCGGTGGGAATGCAGACTTGTGCAGCCGCTACGGAAAACAGTCTGGAGGTGCCTCGAATAAATGAAAATGGGACTATCTTTTCACCTAGTGATCTCACTTCTAGGAATATATCTTAAGATATAGTCTTAAAAAAAAATAATCAGAAAGAATAGATGCACCCCTTTGTTCATAGTAGCGCGTGTGACCATAGCTAAAACCTAGAAACGGCCCAAGCGTCCATCAGCAGAGGAGTGGATAAAAAAGCTGTGGGACAGTTACACCGTGGAGTACCACACAGCTGTGAAGAAGAAGGATCTCATACCATGGGGGGCAGCACGGATGGGCTTAGACAATATTATGCTAAGTGAAATAAGCCGGTTAGAGAAAGACAAGTATTGCTTGATTTCACTCACATGTGGAACTTAAAATCAACTGATGGACAAAAGAGATCCAGGGACACTGAAGCATGGAACAAACTGATGATTCTCAGAGGGAAGGTGGGGGTAGGTGGGTGGCTGGGAAGGGATGAACCAAAGACCTTATAGGCATGTATGCAGAACCCATGGACACAGGCAATAGTGTGGTGGCGGCCCGGGTATATTTGTTTATGCTTTTCCATAAATTCCATTATATTCAAATACTTCACAGGCGATATGAGCATTTGTCACGGTTATTCAACTGTGAATTACGTCAAAGATTCAGACATAGTCCAAAGTGATCTAATGCGTTTATTAGCCTACGAAATAACATAAAATCAATGCATTTGTGTATGTTGCTTGCAACTTCTCTTTGGAAAGGTCTAGGCGTACTGCTTGAAAGAGGGTTGCATTGTTTAAACCTCTTGCAAAGTCTAGGACAGTGTTAGCAAGTCGTATACACGGAGGTTTAGGAAACACTGATTGAAGCGTAAAGCATACCTACTGCAGGAAAATCAAAACTATGTCATAGGTGTACAAACAAACATAACATAAAATCAATAGATTTGTGAATGGAAAGAGCACACCAATATTGGAACAGTGCCATTTTTCACAGGAGAGGTTTACAGAATGAGTCACCTGTGTATTATAAAAGGTTCATTTGAGTATGTTCCAGATAGCCAGTGCAGGAATTGCTAGATGGCATAACAGGCATTCAATACATTCGTGTATGTGAATAGCGAAGACAGTGGAGAAGAGTGTAGTTTCAGTGCTTCATTTTCCTTTGTACTGTCCCAAACTGGAGTGACTATTGTGAACAAAACTAGAAATGTGTACAAAAGACAGATGTGATACACCGTTCGTACCACAGTTACGATTACGAAATGGAAAGACACCTACTAACAGCGTAAACAATGGAGTAACAGACACTTTTTGTCACGATCATTACATTCGAATACTTCACTCGACACAGAACTTCTCTTGCTTATTCCCTCCAATGGCGAAACACACTCCAAATAATGCCTCTATTTTTATAAGACATACATAAAATGAATACATTTCTAAACGGGAAGAACAAACCAATATTGGAACAGTGTACTTTTAGCATTTAAATTGGCCGCCCAGTGTGTAGAGCTTGACTGGCCATTGTAGTATTAATTCCTATGAAGCGGTACTTTGCAAAGCTTTAAGTAAACACTAAAATTCATAATTGAGAATTGAATTAAATAATGAATGTTCGTGCATACTTCACCAGTCTATTCCATTATATTAACAGAGTTCACGGGACATATGAGCATTTCACACAGTAATGCAACTGAATTACGTCAGAGATCAAGGCTTACTCCAAAGTGATGTGATGTGTTTCTTAGTCCGTGTAATAACCTAAAATCAATACATGTGGTATATGCTCCTGGCAATGTTTGTAAGGAAAGGTCTAGTTTTAGCGCCTGAATGAGTTTGGCAGTGCTTGCACTGTTAGCAAAGCTTATGTACGTGCAGCATTAGAAAGTTGAATACCCAGAGGATTTGGAAACACTGACGCAGAAACAGCAGCTACCGCATGAAAATCCAAACTCTGTAATCGGTTTTCCAACATGCTCTCATACTCCATGGCTTTAGCGAGTAACGCGAAACAGAAGATAGCCTTTTACAGAGTGATTCACCCGTGTATTATCAAAAGTTTATTGGAATATGTTCCCGAGAGATAGTGCACGAATTACTTGATGACACAATATGCATTCAATCCATTTGTACATGCTAATAGACAGGCAGTGTAGAAGACTTGCAACTCGTATTGATTTCTTCTGACACTGAAGTGAATATTCTGAACACAGCGTGAAAGTCGTACACAGCACAGATGTGAAAGAGGGTTTGGAGCACAATTATGATTACCCAATGAAACACCTACGATGTATACAACGGTGTATCACGCACCTTTTGTAAAGGTCATTAAATAATAATAATTCACAGAAGTAAGGAGCACTCGACACAGGACTTCTCTTGTGTAGTCTTTAAAATATTGAAACACTTTCTAATTAGTGCCTCTACTCTCCAAAGACATAACGTCTATACATCAGTAAAAGTTAATAGAAAACCAATATTGGAACTGTTTGGTTTTAGCGTTTCAATGAGCAGCTCATCGTGTAAAACTTGACCGACCATTTTAAAAGTAATTCGTACAAAGCGGTATTTTGGCAAAGTTTGAAGCAAACGCTGAAATTCATGAATGACGGTGTGGACAGAACTGGAAAATATTAGGCAAAACGAAAGGAGCCAGGCAGAGGAAGACAAACATCGCATGATCTCACTTTTCTGTGGAAGCTAAAGAACGTAATAAGCTGATGGACAGCATAGATTCAATGACGTGGCAGCATGGATTAGACCGAAGAGTCTCAGATTGCGGGTGGGGTGGGGGGGCGACGGGTGGGTGGAGGGGGAGAGAGTAACCGAAGAATTGCTATCCGTCCGTATATGACTCACCCAAGGGCACGGACAGGGGTGTGATGAGGGACTGGGGAGGTGATGTGGGCTGGGTGGAATGGGCCAAGGGGGAGAAAAATGGACATCTGTAACATCTTGAACAATAACAAGTAAATATCAATGAAAGTAAAATGGTTGGCTTTCATGTTAAACACATAAACTAAAATTCATGAATGAGAAAGAAGCTAAATGTAAGTGAACGTTCGCTCATGCTCCCCCTTTAAATACCATTCAGTTAAAAGACTTCACCAGCGACATGAGCATTCCTCACAGTAATTCAACTGTGAATGAGGGGAAAGATTGAGACATAGTCCAACGTGATGTAATGCGTGTATTAGTCTATGAGATAACTTGCAATCAATATGTTTGGATAGGCTACTTGCAACGTCTACTGGGAAAGTTTTGATTTTCGTGCTTGAATGAGTTTTGCAATGTTTAAGCCTCTAGGACAGTCTGGGTACAGCATTAGAATGTTTTTTAAGGAGAGGGTTTGGAAACACTGATGGAAGCACAAACTCTATCAACTGCATGAAAACCCAAAGTACTTAATATGTGTTTGAACGTGTTCTTTCAGGAAACGGCTTGACATGATGAGACTAAGCGGAAGATATTAGCACTTTGCGGACTGATTCACCTGTGAATGATCACAGATTTATGCGAATACGTACCAAGGTAGTTCATGTATGAATACTTGATGACACAACATGTATTCAATACACTGTTACATGCTAATCTCAATGACAGTTCAGAAGAGTGTTGTTTTAGTGTTTCAAGTTACCTAGCACTGTTTAACACTGGAGTTGAGTTTCTGAACACACATTGTGAAGGATGTACACAACACAGATGTGCAACAACACTGTGCTTAGCACAATTAGGATAGCCAAAGGAAACACCTGCTATCTATGGAAACAACGGGACAAAATGCACCTTTTGTAAACATCATTACATGATACTTCACAGAAGCAGTGAGTCCTCGACAGAAAATCTCTCTTGCGGATTCTTTCGAATAGTGAAACGCTTTCCAATTCATGCCCCCTATGTCTCTAAGGCATAACGTCGGTCCATTTGTACGTGTTAAGCGCTAACCAGTATTGGAACCGCGGCGTTTTAGCGTTTATATTTGCAGCTCACTGTGTAAAAGTTGACTGACCATTCTAAAAATCAATTCAGACCAGGTGGGATTTTGTCAGTGTTAAGCAAACACTAAAAGTCATGAATGAGAAACTTAGAAAGTAGTAACTGTTTGATCATACTCAGCTTTCAAATTCCATTAAATTAAAAGACTTCACTGGCAATATGAGAACTGCAAAGAGTAATTCAACTGTAAAATTAGGTCAAAGATTGAGACAAAAGTGTCCAAAGTGAGCTAACCTGTGTATTAGTCTTTGAAATAACATCAAATCAATACATTTGTATCTGCTACTGGCAACGCCTGCTGGGACATGTTTGGCTGTAGTCCTGGAATGACTTTAGCATTGTTTAAACCTCTAGCAAAGGCTATGTACAGTGTTGGAAAGTGGAACAGGCAGAGGATTTGGAAACACTGATTGAAACAGAAAGTATACCTAGAGCATGCAAATCCAAACGATTTCATAAGGAAATATTGAGAGGTGGCGTAAGGGGGAAAAGGGCATTAAATAAAGTAGATCTCAAGAGTAACCTTAAATGTAAACTGAAGAAGTGCTCCAATCAAAAGACGTGAGGTAGCCGAATGGATAAGAAAACAGGCCCCAAACACGTACCCTCTGCAAGAGACCCACCTGAGAGCAAAACATTCACAGAAGCTAAAAGCGAAAGGATGGGAAAAAATATTCCCTGCAAATGGAAATAAACAACGAGGTTAGCATTACGTATTTCTGACAAACTAAGCTTACAGACCATAACAAGAGACAAAGGTGGTCACTACATTACAATAAAGGAATCAATCCAGCAGGAGGAAATAACACATCAATATACATGCACCCAATAGAGGAGCGCATACATATGTAAGAGATTAATTCATTCGTGGACTTTAAGGCAGAGATCTACAGCAGACAATCATAGTGGAATATTTTAACACCCCACTGTCATCATTTTACTGATGATCAAGACAAAATGTCAACAGGGAAACACAGGTCTTAAATGACACACTGGATCTAATGGGTTTCATTGATATTTATAGAACCGTTCATCTTAAAGCAGCAGAAGACACAAACTTCTCGAGTGCACGCGGCACATTTTCAAAAATAGACTACATGTTAGGGCACAAGGCGAGGCAATACAAACTCCACTGAAGACTGAAAAGCTTATCAAACACCTTCTCAGATCACAATGCCATGAACCTAGAGATCAATCTTTGATAAAGAGGAAGATATAAACGAATGGAAGAATAGGCCATGTTCCCGGACTGGAAGAATTAATAGCATTCAAAGGTCTATATTCCCCAACGCAATTTACAAATTCAAATGCATTTTGGAATAAAATACCAACAGCATATTTCACAGAGCTATAACAAATACTCCAAAACATTATACGGAAACAAAGGAGGCCCCAAATAGCAGCAGCCCTCTGGAGAACAAAGAGCAGAGAGGGAGGGATCACTTAACCGGATATCAAACTGTACTACTAAGCCACTGTAATCAAAACAGCCTGGTACTGGTACCACAACAGACATGCGAAGCTCAACGGCATAGAACAGAGAGCCCAGAAAGAGACCAAAAGCATTATGGTCAGTTAATAATTGACAAAGGAGGCAAGAGTAAAGGACAGTGGAGTAAAGGTAGACTCTTCACTAAATGGTGCTAGGAAAATTGAACAACTACCTTTCAAAAAAGGAAACTAGACCACCAACTTACACCATACACCAAAATAAATTCAAAATGGATCAAAGGCTTACATGTAAGTTGTGGAACTACTGTTTGAGAGAACATATTTGCCAAACACACATCTGATACAGGGTTAATATCCAAAATACGTAGGGAACTCATACAATCCAATTAAAAACCGGGCTAAGTACCTAATAGGTACTTCTGCAAAGAGGACAACATATAGATGGCCAAAGACATGTGAGAAAATGCTCAGCGCCACTAATCAGAGAAATGCAAATTGAAACCACGGTGAGGTATCACTTCACACCTGTAAGAACGGCTACCATCAACAAATCCACAAAGGACATGTGCCGTGAGGATGTGGAGAAAGGGGAGCCTTACTTAGTACACTGCCGGTGGGAATGCAGACTTGTGCAGCCGCTACGGAAAACAGTCTGGAGGTGCCTCGAATAAATGAAAATGGGACTATCTTTTCACCTAGTGATCTCACTTCTAGGAATATATCTTAAGATATAGTCTTAAAAAAAAATAATCAGAAAGAATAGATGCACCCCTTTGTTCATAGTAGCGCGTGTGACCATAGCTAAAACCTAGAAACGGCCCAAGCGTCCATCAGCAGAGGAGTGGATAAAAAAGCTGTGGGACAGTTACACCGTGGAGTACCACACAGCTGTGAAGAAGAAGGATCTCATACCATGGGGGGCAGCACGGATGGGCTTAGACAATATTATGCTAAGTGAAATAAGCCGGTTAGAGAAAGACAAGTATTGCTTGATTTCACTCACATGTGGAACTTAAAATCAACTGATGGACAAAAGAGATCCAGGGACACTGAAGCATGGAACAAACTGATGATTCTCAGAGGGAAGGTGGGGGTAGGTGGGTGGCTGGGAAGGGATGAACCAAAGACCTTATAGGCATGTATGCAGAACCCATGGACACAGGCAATAGTGTGGTGGCGGCCCGGGTATATTTGTTTATGCTTTTCCATAAATTCCATTATATTCAAATACTTCACAGGCGATATGAGCATTTGTCACGGTTATTCAACTGTGAATTACGTCAAAGATTCAGACATAGTCCAAAGTGATCTAATGCGTTTATTAGCCTACGAAATAACATAAAATCAATGCATTTGTGTATGTTGCTTGCAACTTCTCTTTGGAAAGGTCTAGGCGTACTGCTTGAAAGAGGGTTGCATTGTTTAAACCTCTTGCAAAGTCTAGGACAGTGTTAGCAAGTCGTATACACGGAGGTTTAGGAAACACTGATTGAAGCGTAAAGCATACCTACTGCAGGAAAATCAAAACTATGTCATAGGTGTACAAACAAACATAACATAAAATCAATAGATTTGTGAATGGAAAGAGCACACCAATATTGGAACAGTGCCATTTTTCACAGGAGAGGTTTACAGAATGAGTCACCTGTGTATTATAAAAGGTTCATTTGAGTATGTTCCAGATAGCCAGTGCAGGAATTGCTAGATGGCATAACAGGCATTCAATACATTCGTGTATGTGAATAGCGAAGACAGTGGAGAAGAGTGTAGTTTCAGTGCTTCATTTTCCTTTGTACTGTCCCAAACTGGAGTGACTATTGTGAACAAAACTAGAAATGTGTACAAAAGACAGATGTGATACACCGTTCGTACCACAGTTACGATTACGAAATGGAAAGACACCTACTAACAGCGTAAACAATGGAGTAACAGACACTTTTTGTCACGATCATTACATTCGAATACTTCACTCGACACAGAACTTCTCTTGCTTATTCCCTCCAATGGCGAAACACACTCCAAATAATGCCTCTATTTTTATAAGACATACATAAAATGAATACATTTCTAAACGGGAAGAACAAACCAATATTGGAACAGTGTACTTTTAGCATTTAAATTGGCCGCCCAGTGTGTAGAGCTTGACTGGCCATTGTAGTATTAATTCCTATGAAGCGGTACTTTGCAAAGCTTTAAGTAAACACTAAAATTCATAATTGAGAATTGAATTAAATAATGAATGTTCGTGCATACTTCACCAGTCTATTCCATTATATTAACAGAGTTCACGGGACATATGAGCATTTCACACAGTAATGCAACTGAATTACGTCAGAGATCAAGGCTTACTCCAAAGTGATGTGATGTGTTTCTTAGTCCGTGTAATAACCTAAAATCAATACATGTGGTATATGCTCCTGGCAATGTTTGTAAGGAAAGGTCTAGTTTTAGCGCCTGAATGAGTTTGGCAGTGCTTGCACTGTTAGCAAAGCTTATGTACGTGCAGCATTAGAAAGTTGAATACCCAGAGGATTTGGAAACACTGACGCAGAAACAGCAGCTACCGCATGAAAATCCAAACTCTGTAATCGGTTTTCCAACATGCTCTCATACTCCATGGCTTTAGCGAGTAACGCGAAACAGAAGATAGCCTTTTACAGAGTGATTCACCCGTGTATTATCAAAAGTTTATTGGAATATGTTCCCGAGAGATAGTGCACGAATTACTTGATGACACAATATGCATTCAATCCATTTGTACATGCTAATAGACAGGCAGTGTAGAAGACTTGCAACTCGTATTGATTTCTTCTGACACTGAAGTGAATATTCTGAACACAGCGTGAAAGTCGTACACAGCACAGATGTGAAAGAGGGTTTGGAGCACAATTATGATTACCCAATGAAACACCTACGATGTATACAACGGTGTATCACGCACCTTTTGTAAAGGTCATTAAATAATAATAATTCACAGAAGTAAGGAGCACTCGACACAGGACTTCTCTTGTGTAGTCTTTAAAATATTGAAACACTTTCTAATTAGTGCCTCTACTCTCCAAAGACATAACGTCTATACATCAGTAAAAGTTAATAGAAAACCAATATTGGAACTGTTTGGTTTTAGCGTTTCAATGAGCAGCTCATCGTGTAAAACTTGACCGACCATTTTAAAAGTAATTCGTACAAAGCGGTATTTTGGCAAAGTTTGAAGCAAACGCTGAAATTCATGAATGACGGTGTGGACAGAACTGGAAAATATTAGGCAAAACGAAAGGAGCCAGGCAGAGGAAGACAAACATCGCATGATCTCACTTTTCTGTGGAAGCTAAAGAACGTAATAAGCTGATGGACAGCATAGATTCAATGACGTGGCAGCATGGATCAGACCGAAGAGTCTCAGATTGCGGGTGGGGTGGGGGGGCGACGGGTGGGTGGAGGGGGAGAGAGTAACCGAAGAATTGCTATCCGTCCGTATATGACTCACCCAAGGGCACGGACAGGGGTGTGATGAGGGACTGGGGAGGTGATGTGGGCTGGGTGGAATGGGCCAAGGGGGAGAAAAATGGACATCTGTAACATCTTGAACAATAACAAGTAAATATCAATGAAAGTAAAATGGTTGGCTTTCATGTTAAACACATAAACTAAAATTCATGAATGAGAAAGAAGCTAAATGTAAGTGAACGTTCGCTCATGCTCCCCCTTTAAATACCATTCAGTTAAAAGACTTCACCAGCGACATGAGCATTCCTCACAGTAATTCAACTGTGAATGAGGGGAAAGATTGAGACATAGTCCAACGTGATGTAATGCGTGTATTAGTCTATGAAATAACTTGCAATCAATATGTTTGGATAGGCTACTTGCAACGTCTACTGGGAAAGTTTTGATTTTCGTGCTTGAATGAGTTTTGCAATGTTTAAGCCTCTAGGACAGTCTGGGTACAGCATTAGAATGTTTTTTAAGGAGAGGGTTTGGAAACACTGATGGAAGCACAAACTCTATCAACTGCATGAAAACCCAAAGTACTTAATATGTGTTTGAACGTGTTCTTTCAGGAAACGGCTTGACATGATGAGACTAAGCGGAAGATATTAGCACTTTGCGGACTGATTCACCTGTGAATGATCACAGATTTATGCGAATACGTACCAAGGTAGTTCATGTATGAATACTTGATGACACAACATGTATTCAATACACTGTTACATGCTAATCTCAATGACAGTTCAGAAGAGTGTTGTTTTAGTGTTTCAAGTTACCTAGCACTGTTTAACACTGGAGTTGAGTTTCTGAACACACATTGTGAAGGATGTACACAACACAGATGTGCAACAACACTGTGCTTAGCACAATTAGGATAGCCAAAGGAAACACCTGCTATCTATGGAAACAACGGGACAAAATGCACCTTTTGTAAACATCATTACATGATACTTCACAGAAGCAGTGAGTCCTCGACAGAAAATCTCTCTTGCGGATTCTTTCGAATAGTGAAACGCTTTCCAATTCATGCCCCCTATGTCTCTAAGGCATAACGTCGGTCCATTTGTACGTGTTAAGCGCTAACCAGTATTGGAACCGCGGCGTTTTAGCGTTTATATTTGCAGCTCACTGTGTAAAAGTTGACTGACCATTCTAAAAATCAATTCAGACCAGGTGGGATTTTGTCAGTGTTAAGCAAACACTAAAAGTCATGAATGAGAAACTTAGAAAGTAGTAACTGTTTGATCATACTCAGCTTTCAAATTCCATTAAATTAAAAGACTTCACTGGCAATATGAGAACTGCAAAGAGTAATTCAACTGTAAAATTAGGTCAAAGATTGAGACAAAAGTGTCCAAAGTGAGCTAACCTGTGTATTAGTCTTTGAAATAACATCAAATCAATACATTTGTATCTGCTACTGGCAACGCCTGCTGGGACATGTTTGGCTGTAGTCCTGGAATGACTTTAGCATTGTTTAAACCTCTAGCAAAGGCTATGTACAGTGTTGGAAAGTGGAACAGGCAGAGGATTTGGAAACACTGATTGAAACAGAAAGTATACCTAGAGCATGCAAATCCAAACGATTTCATAAGGAAATATTGAGAGGTGGCGTAAGGGGGAAAAGGGCATTAAATAAAGTAGATCTCAAGAGTAACCTTAAATGTAAACTGAAGAAGTGCTCCAATCAAAAGACGTGAGGTAGCCGAATGGATAAGAAAACAGGCCCCAAATACGTACCCTCTGCAAGAGACCCACCTGAGAGCAAAACATTCACAGAAGCTAAAAGCGAAAGGATGGGAAAAAATATTCCCTGCAAATGGAAATAAACAACGAGGTTAGCATTACGTATTTCTGACAAACTAAGCTTACAGACCATAACAAGAGACAAAGGTGGTCACTACATTACAATAAAGGAATCAATCCAGCAGGAGGAAATAACACATCAATATACATGCACCCAATAGAGGAGCGCATACATATGTAAGAGATTAATTCATTCGTGGACTTTAAGGCAGAGATCTACAGCAGACAATCATAGTGGAATATTTTAACACCCCACTGTCATCATTTTACTGATGATCAAGACAAAATGTCAACAGGGAAACACAGGTCTTAAATGACACACTGGATCTAATGGGTTTCATTGATATTTATAGAACCGTTCATCTTAAAGCAGCAGAAGACACAAACTTCTCGAGTGCACGCGGCACATTTTCAAAAATAGACTACATGTTAGGGCACAAGGCGAGGCAATACAAACTCCACTGAAGACTGAAAAGCTTATCAAACACCTTCTCAGATCACAATGCCATGAACCTAGAGATCAATCTTTGATAAAGAGGAAGATATAAACGAATGGAAGAATAGGCCATGTTCCCGGACTGGAAGAATTAATAGCATTCAAAGGTCTATATTCCCCAACGCAATTTACAAATTCAAATGCATTTTGGAATAAAATACCAACAGCATATTTCACAGAGCTATAACAAATACTCCAAAACATTATACGGAAACAAAGGAGGCCCCAAATAGCAGCAGCCCTCTGGAGAACAAAGAGCAGAGAGGGAGGGATCACTTAACCGGATATCAAACTGTACTACTAAGCCACTGTAATCAAAACAGCCTGGTACTGGTACCACAACAGACATGCGAAGCTCAACGGCATAGAACAGAGAGCCCAGAAAGAGACCAAAAGCATTATGGTCAGTTAATAATTGACAAAGGAGGCAAGAGTAAAGGACAGTGGAGTAAAGGTAGACTCTTCACTAAATGGTGCTAGGAAAATTGAACAACTACCTTTCAAAAAAGGAAACTAGACCACCAACTTACACCATACACCAAAATAAATTCAAAATGGATCAAAGGCTTACATGTAAGTTGTGGAACTACTGTTTGAGAGAACATATTTGCCAAACACACATCTGATACAGGGTTAATATCCAAAATACGTAGGGAACTCATACAATCCAATTAAAAACCGGGCTAAGTACCTAATAGGTACTTCTGCAAAGAGGACAACATATAGATGGCCAAAGACATGTGAGAAAATGCTCAGCGCCACTAATCAGAGAAATGCAAATTGAAACCACGGTGAGGTATCACTTCACACCTGTAAGAACGGCTACCATCAACAAATCCACAAAGGACATGTGCCGTGAGGATGTGGAGAAAGGGGAGCCTTACTTAGTACACTGCCGGTGGGAATGCAGACTTGTGCAGCCGCTACGGAAAACAGTCTGGAGGTGCCTCGAATAAATGAAAATGGGACTATCTTTTCACCTAGTGATCTCACTTCTAGGAATATATCTTAAGATATAGTCTTAAAAAAAAATAATCAGAAAGAATAGATGCACCCCTTTGTTCATAGTAGCGCGTGTGACCATAGCTAAAACCTAGAAACGGCCCAAGCGTCCATCAGCAGAGGAGTGGATAAAAAAGCTGTGGGACAGTTACACCGTGGAGTACCACACAGCTGTGAAGAAGAAGGATCTCATACCATGGGGGGCAGCACGGATGGGCTTAGACAATATTATGCTAAGTGAAATAAGCCGGTTAGAGAAAGACAAGTATTGCTTGATTTCACTCACATGTGGAACTTAAAATCAACTGATGGACAAAAGAGATCCAGGGACACTGAAGCATGGAACAAACTGATGATTCTCAGAGGGAAGGTGGGGGTAGGTGGGTGGCTGGGAAGGGATGAACCAAAGACCTTATATGCATGTATGCAGAACCCATGGACACAGGCAATAGTGTGGTGGCGGCCCGGGTATATTTGTTTATGCTTTTCCATAAATTCCATTATATTCAAATACTTCACAGGCGATATGAGCATTTGTCACGGTTATTCAACTGTGAATTACGTCAAAGATTCAGACATAGTCCAAAGTGATCTAATGCGTTTATTAGCCTACGAAATAACATAAAATCAATGCATTTGTGTATGTTGCTTGCAACTTCTCTTTGGAAAGGTCTAGGCGTACTGCTTGAAAGAGGGTTGCATTGTTTAAACCTCTTGCAAAGTCTAGGACAGTGTTAGCAAGTCGTATACACGGAGGTTTAGGAAACACTGATTGAAGCGTAAAGCATACCTACTGCAGGAAAATCAAAACTATGTCATAGGTGTACAAACAAACATAACATAAAATCAATAGATTTGTGAATGGAAAGAGCACACCAATATTGGAACAGTGCCATTTTTCACAGGAGAGGTTTACAGAATGAGTCACCTGTGTATTATAAAAGGTTCATTTGAGTATGTTCCAGATAGCCAGTGCAGGAATTGCTAGATGGCATAACAGGCATTCAATACATTCGTGTATGTGAATAGCGAAGACAGTGGAGAAGAGTGTAGTTTCAGTGCTTCATTTTCCTTTGTACTGTCCCAAACTGGAGTGACTATTGTGAACAAAACTAGAAATGTGTACAAAAGACAGATGTGATACACCGTTCGTACCACAGTTACGATTACGAAATGGAAAGACACCTACTAACAGCGTAAACAATGGAGTAACAGACACTTTTTGTCACGATCATTACATTCGAATACTTCACTCGACACAGAACTTCTCTTGCTTATTCCCTCCAATGGAGAAACACACTCCAAATAATGCCTCTATTTTTATAAGACATACATAAAATGAATACATTTCTAAACGGGAAGAACAAACCAATATTGGAACAGTGTACTTTTAGCATTTAAATTGGCCGCCCAGTGTGTAGAGCTTGACTGGCCATTGTAGTATTAATTCCTATGAAGCGGTACTTTGCAAAGCTTTAAGTAAACACTAAAATTCATAATTGAGAATTGAATTAAATAATGAATGTTCGTGCATACTTCACCAGTCTATTCCATTATATTAACAGAGTTCACGGGACATATGAGCATTTCACACAGTAATGCAACTGAATTACGTCAGAGATCAAGGCTTACTCCAAAGTGATGTGATGTGTTTCTTAGTCCGTGTAATAACCTAAAATCAATACATGTGGTATATGCTCCTGGCAATGTTTGTAAGGAAAGGTCTAGTTTTAGCGCCTGAATGAGTTTGGCAGTGCTTGCACTGTTAGCAAAGCTTATGTACGTGCAGCATTAGAAAGTTGAATACCCAGAGGATTTGGAAACACTGACGCAGAAACAGCAGCTACCGCATGAAAATCCAAACTCTGTAATCGGTTTTCCAACATGCTCTCATACTCCATGGCTTTAGCGAGTAACGCGAAACAGAAGATAGCCTTTTACAGAGTGATTCACCCGTGTATTATCAAAAGTTTATTGGAATATGTTCCCGAGAGATAGTGCACGAATTACTTGATGACACAATATGCATTCAATCCATTTGTACATGCTAATAGACAGGCAGTGTAGAAGACTTGCAACTCGTATTGATTTCTTCTGACACTGAAGTGAATATTCTGAACACAGCGTGAAAGTCGTACACAGCACAGATGTGAAAGAGGGTTTGGAGCACAATTATGATTACCCAATGAAACACCTACGATGTATACAACGGTGTATCACGCACCTTTTGTAAAGGTCATTAAATAATAATAATTCACAGAAGTAAGGAGCACTCGACACAGGACTTCTCTTGTGTAGTCTTTAAAATATTGAAACACTTTCTAATTAGTGCCTCTACTCTCCAAAGACATAACGTCTATACATCAGTAAAAGTTAATAGAAAACCAATATTGGAACTGTTTGGTTTTAGCGTTTCAATGAGCAGCTCATCGTGTAAAACTTGACCGACCATTTTAAAAGTAATTCGTACAAAGCGGTATTTTGGCAAAGTTTGAAGCAAACGCTGAAATTCATGAATGACGGTGTGGACAGAACTGGAAAATATTAGGCAAAACGAAAGGAGCCAGGCAGAGGAAGACAAACATCGCATGATCTCACTTTTCTGTGGAAGCTAAAGAACGTAATAAGCTGATGGACAGGATAGATTCAATGACGTGGCAGCATGGATCAGACCGAAGAGTCTCAGATTGCGGGTGGGGTGGGGGGGCGACGGGTGGGTGGAGGGGGAGAGAGTAACCGAAGAATTGCTATCTGTCCGTATATGACTCACCCAAGGGCACGGACAGGGGTGTGATGAGGGACTGGGGAGGTGATGTGGGCTGGGTGGAATGGGCCAAGGGGGAGAAAAATGGACATCTGTAACATCTTGAACAATAACAAGTAAATATCAATGAAAGTAAAATGGTTGGCTTTCATGTTAAACACATAAACTAAAATTCATGAATGAGAAAGAAGCTAAATGTAAGTGAACGTTCGCTCATGCTCCCCCTTTAAATACCATTCAGTTAAAAGACTTCACCAGCGACATGAGCATTCCTCACAGTAATTCAACTGTGAATGAGGGGAAAGATTGAGACATAGTCCAACGTGATGTAATGCGTGTATTAGTCTATGAAATAACTTGCAATCAATATGTTTGGATAGGCTACTTGCAACGTCTACTGGGAAAGTTTTGATTTTCGTGCTTGAATGAGTTTTGCAATGTTTAAGCCTCTAGGACAGTCTGGGTACAGCATTAGAATGTTTTTTAAGGAGAGGGTTTGGAAACACTGATGGAAGCACAAACTCTATCAACTGCATGAAAACCCAAAGTACTTAATATGTGTTTGAACGTGTTCTTTCAGGAAACGGCTTGACATGATGAGACTAAGCGGAAGATATTAGCACTTTGCGGACTGATTCACCTGTGAATGATCACAGATTTATGCGAATACGTACCAAGGTAGTTCATGTATGAATACTTGATGACACAACATGTATTCAATACACTGTTACATGCTAATCTCAATGACAGTTCAGAAGAGTGTTGTTTTAGTGTTTCAAGTTACCTAGCACTGTTTAACACTGGAGTTGAGTTTCTGAACACACATTGTGAAGGATGAACACAACACAGATGTGCAACAACACTGTGCTTAGCAGAATTAGGATAGCCAAAGGAAACACCTGCTATCTATGGAAACAATGGGACAAAATGCACCTTTTGTAAACATCATTACATGATACTTCACAGAAGCAGTGAGTCCTCGACAGAAAATCTCTCTTGCGGATTCTTTCGAATAGTGAAACGCTTTCCAATTCATGCCCCCTATGTTTCTAAGGCATAACGTCGGTCCATTTGTACGTGTTAAGCGCTAACCAGTATTGGAACCGCGGCGTTTTAGCGTTTATATTTGCAGCTCACTGTGTAAAAGTTGACTGACCATTCCAAAAATCAATTCAGACCAGGTGGGATTTTGTCAGTGTTAAGCAAACACTAAAAGTCATGAATGAGAAACTTAGAAAGTAGTAACTGTTTGATCATACTCAGCTTTCAAATTCCATTAAATTAAAAGACTTCACTGGCAATATGAGAACTGCAAAGAGTAATTCAACTGTAAAATTAGGTCAAAGATTGAGACAAAAGTGTCCAAAGTGAGCTAACCTGTGTATTAGTCTTTGAAATAACATCAAATCAATACATTTGTATCTGCTACTGGCAACGCCTGCTGGGACATGTTTGGCTGTAGTCCTGGAATGACTTTAGCATTGTTTAAACCTCTAGCAAAGGCTATGTACAGTGTTGGAAAGTGGAACAGGCAGAGGATTTGGAAACACTGATTGAAACAGAAAGTATACCTAGAGCATGCAAATCCAAACGATTTCATAAGGAAATATTGAGAGGTGGCGTAAGGGGGAAAAGGGCATTAAATAAAGTAGATCTCAAGAGTAACCTTAAATGTAAACTGAAGAAGTGCTCCAATCAAAAGACGTGAGGTAGCCGAATGGATAAGAAAACAGGCCCCAAATACGTACCCTCTGCAAGAGACCCACCTGAGAGCAAAACATTCACAGAAGCTAAAAGCGAAAGGATGGGAAAAAATATTCCCTGCAAATGGAAATAAACAACGAGGTTAGCATTACGTATTTCTGACAAACTAAGCTTACAGACCATAACAAGAGACAAAGGTGGTCACTACATTACAATAAAGGAATCAATCCAGCAGGAGGAAATAACACATCAATATACATGCACCCAATAGAGGAGCGCATACATATGTAAGAGATTAATTCATTCGTGGACTTTAAGGCAGAGATCTACAGCAGACAATCATAGTGGAATATTTTAACACCCCACTGTCATCATTTTACTGATGATCAAGACAAAATGTCAACAGGGAAACACAGGTCTTAAATGACACACTGGATCTAATGGGTTTCATTGATATTTACAGAACCGTTCATCCCAAAGCAGCAGAAGACACAAACTTCTCGAGTGCACGCGGCACATTTTCAAAAATAGACTACATGTTAGGGCACAAGGCGAGGCAATACAAACTCCACTGAAGACTGAAAAGCTTATCAAACACCTTCTCAGATCACAATGCCATGAACCTAGAAATCAATCTTTGATAAAGAGGAAGATATAAACGAATGGAAGAATAGGCCATGTTCCCGGACTGGAAGAATTAATAGCATTCAAAGGTCTATATTCCCCAACGCAATTTACAAATTCAAATGCATTTTGGAATAAAATACCAACAGCATATTTCACAGAGCTATAACAAATACTCCAAAACATTATACGGAAACAAAGGAGGCCCCAAATAGCAGCAGCCCTCTGGAGAACAAAGAGCAGAGAGGGAGGGATCACTTAACCGGATATCAAACTGTACTACTAAGCCACTGTAATCAAAACAGCCTGGTACTGGTACCACAACAGACATGCGAAGCTCAACGGCATAGAACAGAGAGCCCAGAAAGAGACCAAAAGCATTATGGTCAGTTAATAATTGACAAAGGAGGCAAGAGTAAAGGACAGTGGAGTAAAGGTAGACTCTTCACTAAATGGTGCTAGGAAAATTGAACAACTACCTTTCAAAAAAGGAAACTAGACCACCAACTTACACCATACACCAAAATAAATTCAAAATGGATCAAAGGCTTACATGTAAGTTGTGGAACTACTGTTTGAGAGAACATATTTGCCAAACACACATCTGATACAGGGTTAATATCCAAAATACGTAGGGAACTCATACAATCCAATTAAAAACCGGGCTAAGTACCTAATAGGTACTTCTGCAAAGAGGACAACATATAGATGGCCAAAGACATGTGAGAAAATGCTCAGCGCCACTAATCAGAGAAATGCAAATTGAAACCACGGTGAGGTATCACTTCACACCTGTAAGAACGGCTACCATCAACAAATCCACAAAGGACATGTGCCGTGAGGATGTGGAGAAAGGGGAGCCTTACTTAGTACACTGCCGGTGGGAATGCAGACTTGTGCAGCCGCTACGGAAAACAGTCTGGAGGTGCCTCGAATAAATGAAAATGGGACCATCTTTTCACCTAGTGATCTCACTTCTAGGAATATATCTTAAGATATAGTCTTAAAAAAAAATAATCAGAAAGAATAGATGCACCCCTTTGTTCATAGTAGCGCGTGTGACCATAGCTAAAACCTAGAAACGGCCCAAGCGTCCATCAGCAGAGGAGTGGATAAAAAAGCTGTGGGACAGTTACACCGTGGAGTACCACACAGCTGTGAAGAAGAAGGATCTCATACCATGGGGGGCAGCACGGATGGGCTTAGACAATATTATGCTAAGTGAAATAAGCCGGTTAGAGAAAGACAAGTATTGCTTGATTTCACTCACATGTGGAACTTAAAATCAACTGATGGACAAAAGAGATCCAGGGACACTGAAGCATGGAACAAACTGATGATTCTCAGAGGGAAGGTGGGGGTAGGTGGGTGGCTGGGAAGGGATGAACCAAAGACCTTATAGGCATGTATGCAGAACCCATGGACACAGGCAATAGTGTGGTGGCGGCCCGGGTATATTTGTTTATGCTTTTCCATAAATTCCATTATATTCAAATACTTCACAGGCGATATGAGCATTTGTCACGGTTATTCAACTGTGAATTACGTCAAAGATTCAGACATAGTCCAAAGTGATCTAATGCGTTTATTAGCCTACGAAATAACATAAAATCAATGCATTTGTGTATGTTGCTTGCAACTTCTCTTTGGAAAGGTCTAGGCGTACTGCTTGAAAGAGGGTTGCATTGTTTAAACCTCTTGCAAAGTCTAGGACAGTGTTAGCAAGTCGTATACACGGAGGTTTAGGAAACACTGATTGAAGCGTAAAGCATACCTACTGCAGGAAAATCAAAACTATGTCATAGGTGTACAAACAAACATAACATAAAATCAATAGATTTGTGAATGGAAAGAGCACACCAATATTGGAACAGTGCCATTTTTCACAGGAGAGGTTTACAGAATGAGTCACCTGTGTATTATAAAAGGTTCATTTGAGTATGTTCCAGATAGCCAGTGCAGGAATTGCTAGATGGCATAACAGGCATTCAATACATTCGTGTATGTGAATAGCGAAGACAGTGGAGAAGAGTGTAGTTTCAGTGCTTCATTTTCCTTTGTACTGTCCCAAACTGGAGTGACTATTGTGAACAAAACTAGAAATGTGTACAAAAGACAGATGTGATACACCGTTCGTACCACAGTTACGATTACGAAATGGAAAGACACCTACTAACAGCGTAAACAATGGAGTAACAGACACTTTTTGTCACGATCATTACATTCGAATACTTCACTCGACACAGAACTTCTCTTGCTTATTCCCTCCAATGGCGAAACACACTCCAAATAATGCCTCTATTTTTATAAGACATACATAAAATGAATACATTTCTAAACGGGAAGAACAAACCAATATTGGAACAGTGTACTTTTAGCATTTAAATTGGCCGCCCAGTGTGTAGAGCTTGACTGGCCATTGTAGTATTAATTCCTATGAAGCGGTACTTTGCAAAGCTTTAAGTAAACACTAAAATTCATAATTGAGAATTGAATTAAATAATGAATGTTCGTGCATACTTCACCAGTCTATTCCATTATATTAACAGAGTTCACGGGACATATGAGCATTTCACACAGTAATGCAACTGAATTACGTCAGAGATCAAGGCTTACTCCAAAGTGATGTGATGTGTTTCTTAGTCCGTGTAATAACCTAAAATCAATACATGTGGTATATGCTCCTGGCAATGTTTGTAAGGAAAGGTCTAGTTTTAGCGCCTGAATGAGTTTGGCAGTGCTTGCACTGTTAGCAAAGCTTATGTACGTGCAGCATTAGAAAGTTGAATACCCAGAGGATTTGGAAACACTGACGCAGAAACAGCAGCTACCGCATGAAAATCCAAACTCTGTAATCGGTTTTCCAACATGCTCTCATACTCCATGGCTTTAGCGAGTAACGCGAAACAGAAGATAGCCTTTCACAGAGTGATTCACCCGTGTATTATCAAAAGTTTATTGGAATATGTTCCCGAGAGATAGTGCACGAATTACTTGATGACACAATATGCATTCAATCCATTTGTACATGCTAATAGACAGGCAGTGTAGAAGACTTGCAACTCGTATTGATTTCTTCTGACACTGAAGTGAATATTCTGAACACAGCGTGAAAGTCGTACACAGCACAGATGTGAAAGAGGGTTTGGAGCACAATTATGATTACCCAATGAAACACCTACGATGTATACAACGGTGTATCACGCACCTTTTGTAAAGGTCATTAAATAATAATAATTCACAGAAGTAAGGAGCACTCGACACAGGACTTCTCTTGTGTAGTCTTTAAAATATTGAAACACTTTCTAATTAGTGCCTCTACTCTCCAAAGACATAACGTCTATACATCAGTAAAAGTTAATAGAAAACCAATATTGGAACTGTTTGGTTTTAGCGTTTCAATGAGCAGCTCATCGTGTAAAACTTGACCGACCATTTTAAAAGTAATTCGTACAAAGCGGTATTTTGGCAAAGTTTGAAGCAAACGCTGAAATTCATGAATGACGGTGTGGACAGAACTGGAAAATATTAGGCAAAACGAAAGGAGCCAGGCAGAGGAAGACAAACATCGCATGATCTCACTTTTCTGTGGAAGCTAAAGAACGTAATAAGCTGATGGACAGGATAGATTCAATGACGTGGCAGCATGGATCAGACCGAAGAGTCTCAGATTGCGGGTGGGGTGGGGGGGCGACGGGTGGGTGGAGGGGGAGAGAGTAACCGAAGAATTGCTATCTGTCCGTATATGACTCACCCAAGGGCACGGACAGGGGTGTGATGAGGGACTGGGGAGGTGATGTGGGCTGGGTGGAATGGGCCAAGGGGGAGAAAAATGGACATCTGTAACATCTTGAACAATAACAAGTAAATATCAATGAAAGTAAAATGGTTGGCTTTCATGTTAAACACATAAACTAAAATTCATGAATGAGAAAGAAGCTAAATGTAAGTGAACGTTCGCTCATGCTCCCCCTTTAAATACCATTCAGTTAAAAGACTTCACCAGCGACATGAGCATTCCTCACAGTAATTCAACTGTGAATGAGGGGAAAGATTGAGACATAGTCCAACGTGATGTAATGCGTGTATTAGTCTATGAAATAACTTGCAATCAATATGTTTGGATAGGCTACTTGCAACGTCTACTGGGAAAGTTTTGATTTTCGTGCTTGAATGAGTTTTGCAATGTTTAAGCCTCTAGGACAGTCTGGGTACAGCATTAGAATGTTTTTTAAGGAGAGGGTTTGGAAACACTGATGGAAGCACAAACTCTATCAACTGCATGAAAACCCAAAGTACTTAATATGTGTTTGAACGTGTTCTTTCAGGAAACGGCTTGACATGATGAGACTAAGCGGAAGATATTAGCACTTTGCGGACTGATTCACCTGTGAATGATCACAGATTTATGCGAATACGTACCAAGGTAGTTCATGTATGAATACTTGATGACACAACATGTATTCAATACACTGTTACATGCTAATCTCAATGACAGTTCAGAAGAGTGTTGTTTTAGTGTTTCAAGTTACCTAGCACTGTTTAACACTGGAGTTGAGTTTCTGAACACACATTGTGAAGGATGAACACAACACAGATGTGCAACAACACTGTGCTTAGCAGAATTAGGATAGCCAAAGGAAACACCTGCTATCTATGGAAACAATGGGACAAAATGCACCTTTTGTAAACATCATTACATGATACTTCACAGAAGCAGTGAGTCCTCGACAGAAAATCTCTCTTGCGGATTCTTTCGAATAGTGAAACGCTTTCCAATTCATGCCCCCTATGTTTCTAAGGCATAACGTCGGTCCATTTGTACGTGTTAAGCGCTAACCAGTATTGGAACCGCGGCGTTTTAGCGTTTATATTTGCAGCTCACTGTGTAAAAGTTGACTGACCATTCCAAAAATCAATTCAGACCAGGTGGGATTTTGTCAGTGTTAAGCAAACACTAAAAGTCATGAATGAGAAACTTAGAAAGTAGTAACTGTTTGATCATACTCAGCTTTCAAATTCCATTAAATTAAAAGACTTCACTGGCAATATGAGAACTGCAAAGAGTAATTCAACTGTAAAATTAGGTCAAAGATTGAGACAAAAGTGTCCAAAGTGAGCTAACCTGTGTATTAGTCTTTGAAATAACATCAAATCAATACATTTGTATCTGCTACTGGCAACGCCTGCTGGGACATGTTTGGCTGTAGTCCTGGAATGACTTTAGCATTGTTTAAACCTCTAGCAAAGGCTATGTACAGTGTTGGAAAGTGGAACAGGCAGAGGATTTGGAAACACTGATTGAAACAGAAAGTATACCTAGAGCATGCAAATCCAAACGATTTCATAAGGAAATATTGAGAGGTGGCGTAAGGGGGAAAAGGGCATTAAATAAAGTAGATCTCAAGAGTAACCTTAAATGTAAACTGAAGAAGTGCTCCAATCAAAAGACGTGAGGTAGCCGAATGGATAAGAAAACAGGCCCCAAATACGTACCCTCTGCAAGAGACCCACCTGAGAGCAAAACATTCACAGAAGCTAAAAGCGAAAGGATGGGAAAAAATATTCCCTGCAAATGGAAATAAACAACGAGGTTAGCATTACGTATTTCTGACAAACTAAGCTTACAGACCATAACAAGAGACAAAGGTGGTCACTACATTACAATAAAGGAATCAATCCAGCAGGAGGAAATAACACATCAATATACATGCACCCAATAGAGGAGCGCATACATATGTAAGAGATTAATTCATTCGTGGACTTTAAGGCAGAGATCTACAGCAGACAATCATAGTGGAATATTTTAACACCCCACTGTCATCATTTTACTGATGATCAAGACAAAATGTCAACAGGGAAACACAGGTCTTAAATGACACACTGGATCTAATGGGTTTCATTGATATTTACAGAACCGTTCATCCCAAAGCAGCAGAAGACACAAACTTCTCGAGTGCACGCGGCACATTTTCAAAAATAGACTACATGTTAGGGCACAAGGCGAGGCAATACAAACTCCACTGAAGACTGAAAAGCTTATCAAACACCTTCTCAGATCACAATGCCATGAACCTAGAAATCAATCTTTGATAAAGAGGAAGATATAAACGAATGGAAGAATAGGCCATGTTCCCGGACTGGAAGAATTAATAGCATTCAAAGGTCTATATTCCCCAAAGCAATTTACAAATTCAAATGCATTTTGGAATAAAATACCAACAGCATATTTCACAGAGCTATAACAAATACTCCAAAACATTATACGGAAACAAAGGAGGCCCCAAATAGCAGCAGCCCTCTGGAGAACAAAGAGCAGAGAGGGAGGGATCACTTAACCGGATATCAAACTGTACTACTAAGCCACTGTAATCAAAACAGCCTGGTACTGGTACCACAACAGACATGCGAAGCTCAACGGCATAGAACAGAGAGCCCAGAAAGAGACCAAAAGCATTATGGTCAGTTAATAATTGACAAAGGAGGCAAGAGTAAAGGACAGTGGAGTAAAGGTAGACTCTTCACTAAATGGTGCTAGGAAAATTGAACAACTACCTTTCAAAAAAGGAAACTAGACCACCAACTTACACCATACACCAAAATAAATTCAAAATGGATCAAAGGCTTACATGTAAGTTGTGGAACTACTGTTTGAGAGAACATATTTGCCAAACACACATCTGATACAGGGTTAATATCCAAAATACGTAGGGAACTCATACAATCCAATTAAAAACCGGGCTAAGTACCTAATAGGTACTTCTGCAAAGAGGACAACATATAGATGGCCAAAGACATGTGAGAAAATGCTCAGCGCCACTAATCAGAGAAATGCAAATTGAAACCACGGTGAGGTATCACTTCACACCTGTAAGAACGGCTACCATCAACAAATCCACAAAGGACATGTGCCGTGAGGATGTGGAGAAAGGGGAGCCTTACTTAGTACACTGCCGGTGGGAATGCAGACTTGTGCAGCCGCTACGGAAAACAGTCTGGAGGTGCCTCGAATAAATGAAAATGGGACCATCTTTTCACCTAGTGATCTCACTTCTAGGAATATATCTTAAGATATAGTCTTAAAAAAAAATAATCAGAAAGAATAGATGCACCCCTTTGTTCATAGTAGCGCGTGTGACCATAGCTAAAACCTAGAAACGGCCCAAGCGTCCATCAGCAGAGGAGTGGATAAAAAAGCTGTGGGACAGTTACACCGTGGAGTACCACACAGCTGTGAAGAAGAAGGATCTCATACCATGGGGGGCAGCACGGATGGGCTTAGACAATATTATGCTAAGTGAAATAAGCCGGTTAGAGAAAGACAAGTATTGCTTGATTTCACTCACATGTGGAACTTAAAATCAACTGATGGACAAAAGAGATCCAGGGACACTGAAGCATGGAACAAACTGATGATTCTCAGAGGGAAGGTGGGGGTAGGTGGGTGGCTGGGAAGGGATGAACCAAAGACCTTATAGGCATGTATGCAGAACCCATGGACACAGGCAATAGTGTGGTGGCGGCCCGGGTATATTTGTTTATGCTTTTCCATAAATTCCATTATATTCAAATACTTCACAGGCGATATGAGCATTTGTCACGGTTATTCAACTGTGAATTACGTCAAAGATTCAGACATAGTCCAAAGTGATCTAATGCGTTTATTAGCCTACGAAATAACATAAAATCAATGCATTTGTGTATGTTGCTTGCAACTTCTCTTTGGAAAGGTCTAGGCGTACTGCTTGAAAGAGGGTTGCATTGTTTAAACCTCTTGCAAAGTCTAGGACAGTGTTAGCAAGTCGTATAGACGGAGGTTTAGGAAACACTGATTGAAGCGTAAAGCATACCTACTGCAGGAAAATCAAAACTATGTCATAGGTGTACAAACAAACATAACATAAAATCAATAGATTTGTGAATGGAAAGAGCACACCAATATTGGAACAGTGCCATTTTTCACAGGAGAGGTTTACAGAATGAGTCACCTGTGTATTATAAAAGGTTCATTTGAGTATGTTCCAGATAGCCAGTGCAGGAATTGCTAGATGGCATAACAGGCATTCAATACATTCGTGTATGTGAATAGCGAAGACAGTGGAGAAGAGTGTAGTTTCAGTGCTTCATTTTCCTTTGTACTGTCCCAAACTGGAGTGACTATTGTGAACAAAACTAGAAATGTGTACAAAAGACAGATGTGATACACCGTTCGTACCACAGTTACGATTACGAAATGGAAAGACACCTACTAACAGCGTAAACAATGGAGTAACAGACACTTTTTGTCACGATCATTACATTCGAATACTTCACTCGACACAGAACTTCTCTTGCTTATTCCCTCCAATGGCGAAACACACTCCAAATAATGCCTCTATTTTTATAAGACATACATAAAATGAATACATTTCTAAACGGGAAGAACAAACCAATATTGGAACAGTGTACTTTTAGCATTTAAATTGGCCGCCCAGTGTGTAGAGCTTGACTGGCCATTGTAATATTAATTCCTATGAGCGGTACTTTGCAAAGCTTTAAGTAAACACTAAAATTCATAATTGAGAATTGAATTAAATAATGAATGTTCGTGCATACTTCACCAGTCTATTCCATTATATTAACAGAGTTCACGGGACATATGAGCATTTCACACAGTAATGCAACTGAATTACGTCAGAGATCAAGGCTTACTCCAAAGTGATGTGATGTGTTTCTTAGTCCGTGTAATAACCTAAAATCAATACATGTGGTATATGCTCCTGGCAATGTTTGTAAGGAAAGGTCTAGTTTTAGCGCCTGAATGAGTTTGGCAGTGCTTGCACTGTTAGCAAAGCTTATGTACGTGCAGCATTAGAAAGTTGAATACCCAGAGGATTTGGAAACACTGACGCAGAAACAGCAGCTACCGCATGAAAATCCAAACTCTGTAATCGGTTTTCCAACATGCTCTCATACTCCATGGCTTTAGCGAGTAACGCGAAACAGAAGATAGCCTTTTACAGAGTGATTCACCCGTGTATTATCAAAAGTTTATTGGAATATGTTCCCGAGAGATAGTGCACGAATTTCTTGATGACACAATATGCATTCAATCCATTTGTACATGCTAATAGACAGGCAGTGTAGAAGACTTGCAACTCGTATTGATTTCTTCTGACACTGAAGTGAATATTCTGAACACAGCGTGAAAGTCGTACACAGCACAGATGTGAAAGAGGGTTTGGAGCACAATTATGATTACCCAATGAAACACCTACGATGTATACAACGGTGTATCACGCACCTTTTGTAAAGGTCATTAAATAATAATAATTCACAGAAGTAAGGAGCACTCGACACAGGACTTCTCTTGTGTAGTCTTTAAAATATTGAAACACTTTCTAATTAGTGCCTCTACTCTCCAAAGACATAACGTCTATACATCAGTAAAAGTTAATAGAAAACCAATATTGGAACTGTTTGGTTTTAGCGTTTCAATGAGCAGCTCATCGTGTAAAACTTGACCGACCATTTTAAAAGTAATTCGTACAAAGCGGTATTTTGGCAAAGTTTGAAGCAAACACTGAAATTCATGAATGACGGTGTGGACAGAACTGGAAAATATTAGGCAAAACGAAAGGAGCCAGGCAGAGGAAGACAAACATCGCATGATCTCACTTTTCTGTGGAAGCTAAAGAACGTAATAAGCTGATGGACAGGATAGATTCAATGACGTGGCAGCATGGATCAGACCGAAGAGTCTCAGATTGCGGGTGGGGTGGGGGGGCGACGGGTGGGTGGAGGGGGAGAGAGTAACCGAAGAATTGCTATCCGTCCGTATATGACTCACCCAAGGGCACGGACAGGGGTGTGATGAGGGACTGGGGAGGTGATGTGGGCTGGGTGGAATGGGCCAAGGGGGAGAAAAATGGACATCTGTAACATCTTGAACAATAACAAGTAAATATCAATGAAAGTAAAATGGTTGGCTTTCATGTTAAACACATAAACTAAAATTCATGAATGAGAAAGAAGCTAAATGTAAGTGAACGTTCGCTCATGCTCCCCCTTTAAATACCATTCAGTTAAAAGACTTCACCAGCGACATGAGCATTCCTCACAGTAATTCAACTGTGAATGAGGGGAAAGATTGAGACATAGTCCAACGTGATGTAATGCGTGTATTAGTCTATGAAATAACTTGCAATCAATATGTTTGGATAGGCTACTTGCAACGTCTACTGGGAAAGTTTTGATTTTCGTGCTTGAATGAGTTTTGCAATGTTTAAGCCTCTAGGACAGTCTGGGTACAGCATTAGAATGTTTTTTAAGGAGAGGGTTTGGAAACACTGATGGAAGCACAAACTCTATCAACTGCATGAAAACCCAAAGTACTTAATATGTGTTTGAACGTGTTCTTTCAGGAAACGGCTTGACATGATGAGACTAAGCGGAAGATATTAGCACTTTGCGGACTGATTCACCTGTGAATGATCACAGATTTATGCGAATACGTACCAAGGTAGTTCATGTATGAATACTTGATGACACAACATGTATTCAATACACTGTTACATGCTAATCTCAATGACAGTTCAGAAGAGTGTTGTTTTAGTGTTTCAAGTTACCTAGCACTGTTTAACACTGGAGTTGAGTTTCTGAACACACCTTGTGAAGGATGTACACAACACAGATGTGCAACAACACTGTGCTTAGCAGAATTAGGATAGCCAAAGGAAACACCTGCTATCTATGGAAACAACGGGACAAAATGCACCTTTTGTAAACATCATTACATGATACTTCACAGAAGCAGTGAGTCCTCGACAGAAAATCTCTCTTGCGGATTCTTTCGAATAGTGAAACGCTTTCCAATTCATGCCCCCTATGTTTCTAAGGCATAACGTCGGTCCATTTGTACGTGTTAAGCGCTAACCAGTATTGGAACCGCGGCGTTTTAGCGTTTATATTTGCAGCTCACTGTGTAAAAGTTGACTGACCATTCCAAAAATCAATTCAGACCAGGTGGGATTTTGTCAGTGTTAAGCAAACACTAAAAGTCATGAATGAGAAACTTAGAAAGTAGTAACTGTTTGATCATACTCAGCTTTCAAATTCCATTAAATTAAAAGACTTCACTGGCAATATGAGAACTGCAAAGAGTAATTCAACTGTAAAATTAGGTCAAAGATTGAGACAAAAGTGTCCAAAGTGAGCTAACCTGTGTATTAGTCTTTGAAATAACATCAAATCAATACATTTGTATCTGCTACTGGCAACGCCTGCTGGGACATGTTTGGCTGTAGTCCTGGAATGACTTTAGCATTGTTTAAACCTCTAGCAAAGGCTATGTACAGTGTTGGAAAGTGGAACAGGCAGAGGATTTGGAAACACTGATTGAAACAGAAAGTATACCTAGAGCATGCAAATCCAAACGATTTCATAAGGAAATATTGAGAGGTGGCGTAAGGGGGAAAAGGGCATTAAATAAAGTAGATCTCAAGAGTAACCTTAAATGTAAACTGAAGAAGTGCTCCAATCAAAAGACGTGAGGTAGCCGAATGGATAAGAAAACAGGCCCCAAACACGTACCCTCTGCAAGAGACCCACCTGAGAGCAAAACATTCACAGAAGCTAAAAGCGAAAGGATGGGAAAAAATATTCCCTGCAAATGGAAATAAACAACGAGGTTAGCATTACGTATTTCTGACAAACTAAGCTTACAGACCATAACAAGAGACAAAGGTGGTCACTACATTACAATAAAGGAATCAATCCAGCAGGAGGAAATAACACATCAATATACATGCACCCAATAGAGGAGCGCATACATATGTAAGAGATTAATTCATTCGTGGACTTTAAGGCAGAGATCTACAGCAGACAATCATAGTGGAATATTTTAACACCCCACTGTCATCATTTTACTGATGATCAAGACAAAATGTCAACAGGGAAACACAGGTCTTAAATGACACACTGGATCTAATGGGTTTCATTGATATTTACAGAACCGTTCATCCCAAAGCAGCAGAAGACACAAACTTCTCGAGTGCACGCGGCACATTTTCAAAAATAGACTACATGTTAGGGCACAAGGCGAGGCAATACAAACTCCACTGAAGACTGAAAAGCTTATCAAACACCTTCTCAGATCACAATGCCATGAACCTAGAAATCAATCTTTGATAAAGAGGAAGATATAAACGAATGGAAGAATAGGCCATGTTCCCGGACTGGAAGAATTAATAGCATTCAAAGGTCTATATTCCCCAACGCAATTTACAAATTCAAATGCATTTTGGAATAAAATACCAACAGCATATTTCACAGAGCTATAACAAATACTCCAAAACATTATACGGAAACAAAGGAGGCCCCAAATAGCAGCAGCCCTCTGGAGAACAAAGAGCAGAGAGGGAGGGATCACTTAACCGGATATCAAACTGTACTACTAAGCCACTGTAATCAAAACAGCCTGGTACTGGTACCACAACAGACATGCGAAGCTCAACGGCATAGAACAGAGAGCCCAGAAAGAGACCAAAAGCATTATGGTCAGTTAATAATTGACAAAGGAGGCAAGAGTAAAGGACAGTGGAGTAAAGGTAGACTCTTCACTAAATGGTGCTAGGAAAATTGAACAACTACCTTTCAAAAAAGGAAACTAGACCACCAACTTACACCATACACCAAAATAAATTCAAAATGGATCAAAGGCTTACATGTAAGTTGTGGAACTACTGTTTGAGAGAACATATTTGCCAAACACACATCTGATACAGGGTTAATATCCAAAATACGTAGGGAACTCATACAATCCAATTAAAAACCGGGCTAAGTACCTAATAGGTACTTCTGCAAAGAGGACAACATATAGATGGCCAAAGACATGTGAGAAAATGCTCAGCGCCACTAATCAGAGAAATGCAAATTGAAACCACGGTGAGGTATCACTTCACACCTGTAAGAACGGCTACCATCAACAAATCCACAAAGGACATGTGCCGTGAGGATGTGGAGAAAGGGGAGCCTTACTTAGTACACTGCCGGTGGGAATGCAGACTTGTGCAGCCGCTACGGAAAACAGTCTGGAGGTGCCTCGAATAAATGAAAATGGGACCATCTTTTCACCTAGTGATCTCACTTCTAGGAATATATCTTAAGATATAGTCTTAAAAAAAAATAATCAGAAAGAATAGATGCACCCCTTTGTTCATAGTAGCGCGTGTGACCATAGCTAAAACCTAGAAACGGCCCAAGCGTCCATCAGCAGAGGAGTGGATAAAAAAGCTGTGGGACAGTTACACCGTGGAGTACCACACAGCTGTGAAGAAGAAGGATCTCATACCATGGGGGGCAGCACGGATGGGCTTAGACAATATTATGCTAAGTGAAATAAGCCGGTTAGAGAAAGACAAGTATTGCTTGATTTCACTCACATGTGGAACTTAAAATCAACTGATGGACAAAAGAGATCCAGGGACACTGAAGCATGGAACAAACTGATGATTCTCAGAGGGAAGGTGGGGGTAGGTGGGTGGCTGGGAAGGGATGAACCAAAGACCTTATAGGCATGTATGCAGAACCCATGGACACAGGCAATAGTGTGGTGGCGGCCCGGGTATATTTGTTTATGCTTTTCCATAAATTCCATTATATTCAAATACTTCACAGGCGATATGAGCATTTGTCACGGTTATTCAACTGTGAATTACGTCAAAGATTCAGACATAGTCCAAAGTGATCTAATGCGTTTATTAGCCTACGAAATAACATAAAATCAATGCATTTGTGTATGTTGCTTGCAACTCCTCTTTGGAAAGGTCTAGGCGTACTGCTTGAAAGAGGGTTGCATTGTTTAAACCTCTTGCAAAGTCTAGGACAGTGTTAGCAAGTCGTATACACGGAGGTTTAGGAAACACTGATTGAAGCGTAAAGCATACCTACTGCAGGAAAATCAAAACTATGTCATAGGTGTACAAACAAACATAACATAAAATCAATAGATTTGTGAATGGAAAGAGCACACCAATATTGGAACAGTGCCATTTTTCACAGGAGAGGTTTACAGAATGAGTCACCTGTGTATTATAAAAGGTTCATTTGAGTATGTTCCAGATAGCCAGTGCAGGAATTGCTAGATGGCATAACAGGCATTCAATACATTCGTGTATGTGAATAGCGAAGACAGTGGAGAAGAGTGTAGTTTCAGTGCTTCATTTTCCTTTGTACTGTCCCAAACTGGAGTGACTATTGTGAACAAAACTAGAAATGTGTACAAAAGACAGATGTGATACACCGTTCGTACCACAGTTACGATTACGAAATGGAAAGACACCTACTAACAGCGTAAACAATGGAGTAACAGACACTTTTTGTCACGATCATTACATTCGAATACTTCACTCGACACAGAACTTCTCTTGCTTATTCCCTCCAATGGCGAAACACACTCCAAATAATGCCTCTATTTTTATAAGACATACATAAAATGAATACATTTCTAAACGGGAAGAACAAACCAATATTGGAACAGTGTACTTTCAGCATTTAAATTGGCCGCCCAGTGTGTAGAGCTTGACTGGCCATTGTAGTATTAATTCCTATGAAGCGGTACTTTGCAAAGCTTTAAGTAAACACTAAAATTCATAATTGAGAATTGAATTAAATAATGAATGTTCGTGCATACTTCACCAGTCTATTCCATTATATTAACAGAGTTCACGGGACATATGAGCATTTCACACAGTAATGCAACTGAATTACGTCAGAGATCAAGGCTTACTCCAAAGTGATGTGATGTGTTTCTTAGTCCGTGTAATAACCTAAAATCAATACATGTGGTATATGCTCCTGGCAATGTTTGTAAGGAAAGGTCTAGTTTTAGCGCCTGAATGAGTTTGGCAGTGCTTGCACTGTTAGCAAAGCTTATGTACGTGCAGCATTAGAAAGTTGAATACCCAGAGGATTTGGAAACACTGACGCAGAAACAGCAGCTACCGCATGAAAATCCAAACTCTGTAATCGGTTTTCCAACATGCTCTCATACTCCATGGCTTTAGCGAGTAACGCGAAACAGAAGATAGCCTTTTACAGAGTGATTCACCCGTGTATTATCAAAAGTTTATTGGAATATGTTCCCGAGAGATAGTGCACGAATTACTTGATGACACAATATGCATTCAATCCATTTGTACATGCTAATAGACAGGCAGTGTAGAAGACTTGCAACTCGTATTGATTTCTTCTGACACTGAAGTGAATATTCTGAACACAGCGTGAAAGTCGTACACAGCACAGATGTGAAAGAGGGTTTGGAGCACAATTATGATTACCCAATGAAACACCTACGATGTATACAACGGTGTATCACGCACCTTTTGTAAAGGTCATTAAATAATAATAATTCACAGAAGTAAGGAGCACTCGACACAGGACTTCTCTTGTGTAGTCTTTAAAATATTGAAACACTTTCTAATTAGTGCCTCTACTCTCCAAAGACATAACGTCTATACATCAGTAAAAGTTAATAGAAAACCAATATTGGAACTGTTTGGTTTTAGCGTTTCAATGAGCAGCTCATCGTGTAAAACTTGACCGACCATTTTAAAAGTAATTCGTACAAAGCGGTATTTTGGCAAAGTTTGAAGCAAACACTGAAATTCATGAATGACGGTGTGGACAGAACTGGAAAATATTAGGCAAAACGAAAGGAGCCAGGCAGAGGAAGACAAACATCGCATGATCTCACTTTTCTGTGGAAGCTAAAGAACGTAATAAGCTGATGGACAGGATAGATTCAATGACGTGGCAGCATGGATCAGACCGAAGAGTCTCAGATTGCGGGTGGGGTGGGGGGGCGACGGGTGGGTGGAGGGGGAGAGAGTAACCGAAGAATTGCTATCCGTCCGTATATGACTCACCCAAGGGCACGGACAAGGGTGTGATGAGGGACTGGGGAGGTGATGTGGGCTGGGTGGAATGGGCCAAGGGGGAGAAAAATGGACATCTGTAACATCTTGAACAATAACAAGTAAATATCAATGAAAGTAAAATGGTTGGCTTTCATGTTAAACACATAAACTAAAATTCATGAATGAGAAAGAAGCTAAATGTAAGTGAACGTTCGCTCATGCTCCCCCTTTAAATACCATTCAGTTAAAAGACTTCACCAGCGACATGAGCATTCCTCACAGTAATTCAACTGTGAATGAGGGGAAAGATTGAGACATAGTCCAACGTGATGTAATGCGTGTATTAGTCTATGAAATAACTTGCAATCAATATGTTTGGATAGGCTACTTGCAACGTCTACTGGGAAAGTTTTGATTTTCGTGCTTGAATGAGTTTTGCAATGTTTAAGCCTCTAGGACAGTCTGGGTACAGCATTAGAATGTTTTTTAAGGAGAGGGTTTGGAAACACTGATGGAAGCACAAACTCTATCAACTGCATGAAAACCCAAAGTACTTAATATGTGTTTGAACGTGTTCTTTCAGGAAACGGCTTGACATGATGAGACTAAGCGGAAGATATTAGCACTTTGCGGACTGATTCACCTGTGAATGATCACAGATTTATGCGAATACGTACCAAGGTAGTTCATGTATGAATACTTGATGACACAACATGTATTCAATACACTGTTACATGCTAATCTCAATGACAGTTCAGAAGAGTGTTGTTTTAGTGTTTCAAGTTACCTAGCACTGTTTAACACTGGAGTTGAGTTTCTGAACACACATTGTGAAGGATGAACACAACACAGATGTGCAACAACACTGTGCTTAGCAGAATTAGGATAGCCAAAGGAAACACCTGCTATCTATGGAAACAATGGGACAAAATGCACCTTTTGTAAACATCATTACATGATACTTCACAGAAGCAGTGAGTCCTCGACAGAAAATCTCTCTTGCGGATTCTTTCGAATAGTGAAACGCTTTCCAATTCATGCCCCCTATGTTTCTAAGGCATAACGTCGGTCCATTTGTACGTGTTAAGCGCTAACCAGTATTGGAACCGCGGCGTTTTAGCGTTTATATTTGCAGCTCACTGTGTAAAAGTTGACTGACCATTCCAAAAATCAATTCAGACCAGGTGGGATTTTGTCAGTGTTAAGCAAACACTAAAAGTCATGAATGAGAAACTTAGAAAGTAGTAACTGTTTGATCATACTCAGCTTTCAAATTCCATTAAATTAAAAGACTTCACTGGCAATATGAGAACTGCAAAGAGTAATTCAACTGTAAAATTAGGTCAAAGATTGAGACAAAAGTGTCCAAAGTGAGCTAACCTGTGTATTAGTCTTTGAAATAACATCAAATCAATACATTTGTATCTGCTACTGGCAACGCCTGCTGGGACATGTTTGGCTGTAGTCCTGGAATGACTTTAGCATTGTTTAAACCTCTAGCAAAGGCTATGTACAGTGTTGGAAAGTGGAACAGGCAGAGGATTTGGAAACACTGATTGAAACAGAAAGTATACCTAGAGCATGCAAATCCAAACGATTTCATAAGGAAATATTGAGAGGTGGCGTAAGGGGGAAAAGGGCATTAAATAAAGTAGATCTCAAGAGTAACCTTAAATGTAAACTGAAGAAGTGCTCCAATCAAAAGACGTGAGGTAGCCGAATGGATAAGAAAACAGGCCCCAAACACGTACCCTCTGCAAGAGACCCACCTGAGAGCAAAACATTCACAGAAGCTAAAAGCGAAAGGATGGGAAAAAATATTCCCTGCAAATGGAAATAAACAACGAGGTTAGCATTACGTATTTCTGACAAACTAAGCTTACAGACCATAACAAGAGACAAAGGTGGTCACTACATTACAATAAAGGAATCAATCCAGCAGGAGGAAATAACACATCAATATACATGCACCCAATAGAGGAGCGCATACATATGTAAGAGATTAATTCATTCGTGGACTTTAAGGCAGAGATCTACAGCAGACAATCATAGTGGAATATTTTAACACCCCACTGTCATCATTTTACTGATGATCAAGACAAAATGTCAACAGGGAAACACAGGTCTTAAATGACACACTGGATCTAATGGGTTTCATTGATATTTACAGAACCGTTCATCCCAAAGCAGCAGAAGACACAAACTTCTCGAGTGCACGCGGCACATTTTCAAAAATAGACTACATGTTAGGGCACAAGGCGAGGCAATACAAACTCCACTGAAGACTGAAAAGCTTATCAAACACCTTCTCAGATCACAATGCCATGAACCTAGAAATCAATCTTTGATAAAGAGGAAGATATAAACGAATGGAAGAATAGGCCATGTTCCCGGACTGGAAGAATTAATAGCATTCAAAGGTCTATATTCCCCAACGCAATTTACAAATTCAAATGCATTTTGGAATAAAATACCAACAGCATATTTCACAGAGCTATAACAAATACTCCAAAACATTATACGGAAACAAAGGAGGCCCCAAATAGCAGCAGCCCTCTGGAGAACAAAGAGCAGAGAGGGAGGGATCACTTAACCGGATATCAAACTGTACTACTAAGCCACTGTAATCAAAACAGCCTGGTACTGGTACCACAACAGACATGCGAAGCTCAACGGCATAGAACAGAGAGCCCAGAAAGAGACCAAAAGCATTATGGTCAGTTAATAATTGACAAAGGAGGCAAGAGTAAAGGACAGTGGAGTAAAGGTAGACTCTTCACTAAATGGTGCTAGGAAAATTGAACAACTACCTTTCAAAAAAGGAAACTAGACCACCAACTTACACCATACACCAAAATAAATTCAAAATGGATCAAAGGCTTACATGTAAGTTGTGGAACTACTGTTTGAGAGAACATATTTGCCAAACACACATCTGATACAGGGTTAATATCCAAAATACGTAGGGAACTCATACAATCCAATTAAAAACCGGGCTAAGTACCTAATAGGTACTTCTGCAAAGAGGACAACATATAGATGGCCAAAGACATGTGAGAAAATGCTCAGCGCCACTAATCAGAGAAATGCAAATTGAAACCACGGTGAGGTATCACTTCACACCTGTAAGAACGGCTACCATCAACAAATCCACAAAGGACATGTGCCGTGAGGATGTGGAGAAAGGGGAGCCTTACTTAGTACACTGCCGGTGGGAATGCAGACTTGTGCAGCCGCTACGGAAAACAGTCTGGAGGTGCCTCGAATAAATGAAAATGGGACCATCTTTTCACCTAGTGATCTCACTTCTAGGAATATATCTTAAGATATAGTCTTAAAAAAAAATAATCAGAAAGAATAGATGCACCCCTTTGTTCATAGTAGCGCGTGTGACCATAGCTAAAACCTAGAAACGGCCCAAGCGTCCATCAGCAGAGGAGTGGATAAAAAAGCTGTGGGACAGTTACACCGTGGAGTACCACACAGCTGTGAAGAAGAAGGATCTCATACCATGGGGGGCAGCACGGATGGGCTTAGACAATATTATGCTAAGTGAAATAAGCCGGTTAGAGAAAGACAAGTATTGCTTGATTTCACTCACATGTGGAACTTAAAATCAACTGATGGACAAAAGAGATCCAGGGACACTGAAGCATGGAACAAACTGATGATTCTCAGAGGGAAGGTGGGGGTAGGTGGGTGGCTGGGAAGGGATGAACCAAAGACCTTATAGGCATGTATGCAGAACCCATGGACACAGGCAATAGTGTGGTGGCGGCCCGGGTATATTTGTTTATGCTTTTCCATAAATTCCATTATATTCAAATACTTCACAGGCGATATGAGCATTTGTCACGGTTATTCAACTGTGAATTACGTCAAAGATTCAGACATAGTCCAAAGTGATCTAATGCGTTTATTAGCCTACGAAATAACATAAAATCAATGCATTTGTGTATGTTGCTTGCAACTCCTCTTTGGAAAGGTCTAGGCGTACTGCTTGAAAGAGGGTTGCATTGTTTAAACCTCTTGCAAAGTCTAGGACAGTGTTAGCAAGTCGTATACACGGAGGTTTAGGAAACACTGATTGAAGCGTAAAGCATACCTACTGCAGGAAAATCAAAACTATGTCATAGGTGTACAAACAAACATAACATAAAATCAATAGATTTGTGAATGGAAAGAGCACACCAATATTGGAACAGTGCCATTTTTCACAGGAGAGGTTTACAGAATGAGTCACCTGTGTATTATAAAAGGTTCATTTGAGTATGTTCCAGATAGCCAGTGCAGGAATTGCTAGATGGCATAACAGGCATTCAATACATTCGTGTATGTGAATAGCGAAGACAGTGGAGAAGAGTGTAGTTTCAGTGCTTCATTTTCCTTTGTACTGTCCCAAACTGGAGTGACTATTGTGAACAAAACTAGAAATGTGTACAAAAGACAGATGTGATACACCGTTCGTACCACAGTTACGATTACGAAATGGAAAGACACCTACTAACAGCATAAACAATGGAGTAACAGACACTTTTTGTCACGATCATTACATTCGAATACTTCACTCGACACAGAACTTCTCTTGCTTATTCCCTCCAATGGCGAAACACACTCCAAATAATGCCTCTATTTTTATAAGACATACATAAAATGAATACATTTCTAAACGGGAAGAACAAACCAATATTGGAACAGTGTACTTTTAGCATTTAAATTGGCCGCCCAGTGTGTAGAGCTTGACTGGCCATTGTAATATTAATTCCTATGAGCGGTACTTTGCAAAGCTTTAAGTAAACACTAAAATTCATAATTGAGAATTGAATTAAATAATGAATGTTCGTGCATACTTCACCAGTCTATTCCATTATATTAACAGAGTTCACGGGACATATGAGCATTTCACACAGTAATGCAACTGAATTACGTCAGAGATCAAGGCTTACTCCAAAGTGATGTGATGTGTTTCTTAGTCCGTGTAATAACCTAAAATCAATACATGTGGTATATGCTCCTGGCAATGTTTGTAAGGAAAGGTCTAGTTTTAGCGCCTGAATGAGTTTGGCAGTGCTTGCACTGTTAGCAAAGCTTATGTACGTGCAGCATTAGAAAGTTGAATACCCAGAGGATTTGGAAACACTGACGCAGAAACAGCAGCTACCGCATGAAAATCCAAACTCTGTAATCGGTTTTCCAACATGCTCTCATACTCCATGGCTTTAGCGAGTAACGCGAAACAGAAGATAGCCTTTTACAGAGTGATTCACCCGTGTATTATCAAAAGTTTATTGGAATATGTTCCCGAGAGATAGTGCACGAATTACTTGATGACACAATATGCATTCAATCCATTTGTACATGCTAATAGACAGGCAGTGTAGAAGACTTGCAACTCGTATTGATTTCTTCTGACACTGAAGTGAATATTCTGAACACAGCGTGAAAGTCGTACACAGCACAGATGTGAAAGAGGGTTTGGAGCACAATTATGATTACCCAATGAAACACCTACGATGTATACAACGGTGTATCACGCACCTTTTGTAAAGGTCATTAAATAATAATAATTCACAGAAGTAAGGAGCACTCGACACAGGACTTCTCTTGTGTAGTCTTTAAAATATTGAAACACTTTCTAATTAGTGCCTCTACTCTCCAAAGACATAACGTCTATACATCAGTAAAAGTTAATAGAAAACCAATATTGGAACTGTTTGGTTTTAGCGTTTCAATGAGCAGCTCATCGTGTAAAACTTGACCGACCATTTTAAAAGTAATTCGTACAAAGCGGTATTTTGGCAAAGTTTGAAGCAAACACTGAAATTCATGAATGACGGTGTGGACAGAACTGGAAAATATTAGGCAAAACGAAAGGAGCCAGGCAGAGGAAGACAAACATCGCATGATCTCACTTTTCTGTGGAAGCTAAAGAACGTAATAAGCTGATGGACAGGATAGATTCAATGACGTGGCAGCATGGATCAGACCGAAGAGTCTCAGATTGCGGGTGGGGTGGGGGGGCGACGGGTGGGTGGAGGGGGAGAGAGTAACCGAAGAATTGCTATCCGTCCGTATATGACTCACCCAAGGGCACGGACAAGGGTGTGATGAGGGACTGGGGAGGTGATGTGGGCTGGGTGGAATGGGCCAAGGGGGAGAAAAATGGACATCTGTAACATCTTGAACAATAACAAGTAAATATCAATGAAAGTAAAATGGTTGGCTTTCATGTTAAACACATAAACTAAAATTCATGAATGAGAAAGAAGCTAAATGTAAGTGAACGTTCGCTCATGCTCCCCCTTTAAATACCATTCAGTTAAAAGACTTCACCAGCGACATGAGCATTCCTCACAGTAATTCAACTGTGAATGAGGGGAAAGATTGAGACATAGTCCAACGTGATGTAATGCGTGTATTAGTCTATGAAATAACTTGCAATCAATATGTTTGGATAGGCTACTTGCAACGTCTACTGGGAAAGTTTTGATTTTCGTGCTTGAATGAGTTTTGCAATGTTTAAGCCTCTAGGACAGTCTGGGTACAGCATTAGAATGTTTTTTAAGGAGAGGGTTTGGAAACACTGATGGAAGCACAAACTCTATCAACTGCATGAAAACCCAAAGTACTTAATATGTGTTTGAACGTGTTCTTTCAGGAAACGGCTTGACATGATGAGACTAAGCGGAAGATATTAGCACTTTGCGGACTGATTCACCTGTGAATGATCACAGATTTATGCGAATACGTACCAAGGTAGTTCATGTATGAATACTTGATGACACAACATGTATTCAATACACTGTTACATGCTAATCTCAATGACAGTTCAGAAGAGTGTTGTTTTAGTGTTTCAAGTTACCTAGCACTGTTTAACACTGGAGTTGAGTTTCTGAACACACATTGTGAAGGATGAACACAACACAGATGTGCAACAACACTGTGCTTAGCAGAATTAGGATAGCCAAAGGAAACACCTGCTATCTATGGAAACAATGGGACAAAATGCACCTTTTGTAAACATCATTACATGATACTTCACAGAAGCAGTGAGTCCTCGACAGAAAATCTCTCTTGCGGATTCTTTCGAATAGTGAAACGCTTTCCAATTCATGCCCCCTATGTTTCTAAGGCATAACGTCGGTCCATTTGTACGTGTTAAGCGCTAACCAGTATTGGAACCGCGGCGTTTTAGCGTTTATATTTGCAGCTCACTGTGTAAAAGTTGACTGACCATTCCAAAAATCAATTCAGACCAGGTGGGATTTTGTCAGTGTTAAGCAAACACTAAAAGTCATGAATGAGAAACTTAGAAAGTAGTAACTGTTTGATCATACTCAGCTTTCAAATTCCATTAAATTAAAAGACTTCACTGGCAATATGAGAACTGCAAAGAGTAATTCAACTGTAAAATTAGGTCAAAGATTGAGACAAAAGTGTCCAAAGTGAGCTAACCTGTGTATTAGTCTTTGAAATAACATCAAATCAATACATTTGTATCTGCTACTGGCAACGCCTGCTGGGACATGTTTGGCTGTAGTCCTGGAATGACTTTAGCATTGTTTAAACCTCTAGCAAAGGCTATGTACAGTGTTGGAAAGTGGAACAGGCAGAGGATTTGGAAACACTGATTGAAACAGAAAGTATACCTAGAGCATGCAAATCCAAACGATTTCATAAGGAAATATTGAGAGGTGGCGTAAGGGGGAAAAGGGCATTAAATAAAGTAGATCTCAAGAGTAACCTTAAATGTAAACTGAAGAAGTGCTCCAATCAAAAGACGTGAGGTAGCCGAATGGATAAGAAAACAGGCCCCAAACACGTACCCTCTGCAAGAGACCCACCTGAGAGCAAAACATTCACAGAAGCTAAAAGCGAAAGGATGGGAAAAAATATTCCCTGCAAATGGAAATAAACAACGAGGTTAGCATTACGTATTTCTGACAAACTAAGCTTACAGACCATAACAAGAGACAAAGGTGGTCACTACATTACAATAAAGGAATCAATCCAGCAGGAGGAAATAACACATCAATATACATGCACCCAATAGAGGAGCGCATACATATGTAAGAGATTAATTCATTCGTGGACTTTAAGGCAGAGATCTACAGCAGACAATCATAGTGGAATATTTTAACACCCCACTGTCATCATTTTACTGATGATCAAGACAAAATGTCAACAGGGAAACACAGGTCTTAAATGACACACTGGATCTAATGGGTTTCATTGATATTTACAGAACCGTTCATCCCAAAGCAGCAGAAGACACAAACTTCTCGAGTGCACGCGGCACATTTTCAAAAATAGACTACATGTTAGGGCACAAGGCGAGGCAATACAAACTCCACTGAAGACTGAAAAGCTTATCAAACACCTTCTCAGATCACAATGCCATGAACCTAGAAATCAATCTTTGATAAAGAGGAAGATATAAACGAATGGAAGAATAGGCCATGTTCCCGGACTGGAAGAATTAATAGCATTCAAAGGTCTATATTCCCCAACGCAATTTACAAATTCAAATGCATTTTGGAATAAAATACCAACAGCATATTTCACAGAGCTATAACAAATACTCCAAAACATTATACGGAAACAAAGGAGGCCCCAAATAGCAGCAGCCCTCTGGAGAACAAAGAGCAGAGAGGGAGGGATCACTTAACCGGATATCAAACTGTACTACTAAGCCACTGTAATCAAAACAGCCTGGTACTGGTACCACAACAGACATGCGAAGCTCAACGGCATAGAACAGAGAGCCCAGAAAGAGACCAAAAGCATTATGGTCAGTTAATAATTGACAAAGGAGGCAAGAGTAAAGGACAGTGGAGTAAAGGTAGACTCTTCACTAAATGGTGCTAGGAAAATTGAACAACTACCTTTCAAAAAAGGAAACTAGACCACCAACTTACACCATACACCAAAATAAATTCAAAATGGATCAAAGGCTTACATGTAAGTTGTGGAACTACTGTTTGAGAGAACATATTTGCCAAACACACATCTGATACAGGGTTAATATCCAAAATACGTAGGGAACTCATACAATCCAATTAAAAACCGGGCTAAGTACCTAATAGGTACTTCTGCAAAGAGGACAACATATAGATGGCCAAAGACATGTGAGAAAATGCTCAGCGCCACTAATCAGAGAAATGCAAATTGAAACCACGGTGAGGTATCACTTCACACCTGTAAGAACGGCTACCATCAACAAATCCACAAAGGACATGTGCCGTGAGGATGTGGAGAAAGGGGAGCCTTACTTAGTACACTGCCGGTGGGAATGCAGACTTGTGCAGCCGCTACGGAAAACAGTCTGGAGGTGCCTCGAATAAATGAAAATGGGACCATCTTTTCACCTAGTGATCTCACTTCTAGGAATATATCTTAAGATATAGTCTTAAAAAAAAATAATCAGAAAGAATAGATGCACCCCTTTGTTCATAGTAGCGCGTGTGACCATAGCTAAAACCTAGAAACGGCCCAAGCGTCCATCAGCAGAGGAGTGGATAAAAAAGCTGTGGGACAGTTACACCGTGGAGTACCACACAGCTGTAAAGAAGAAGGATCTCATACCATGGGGGGCAGCACGGATGGGCTTAGACAATATTATGCTAAGTGAAATAAGCCGGTTAGAGAAAGACAAGTATTGCTTGATTTCACTCACATGTGGAACTTAAAATCAACTGATGGACAAAAGAGATCCAGGGACACTGAAGCATGGAACAAACTGATGATTCTCAGAGGGAAGGTGGGGGTAGGTGGGTGGCTGGGAAGGGATGAACCAAAGACCTTATATGCATGTATGCAGAACCCATGGACACAGGCAATAGTGTGGTGGCGGCCCGGGTATATTTGTTTATGCTTTTCCATAAATTCCATTATATTCAAATACTTCACAGGCGATATGAGCATTTGTCACGGTTATTCAACTGTGAATTACGTCAAAGATTCAGACATAGTCCAAAGTGATCTAATGCGTTTATTAGCCTACGAAATAACATAAAATCAATGCATTTGTGTATGTTGCTTGCAACTCCTCTTTGGAAAGGTCTAGGCGTACTGCTTGAAAGAGGGTTGCATTGTTTAAACCTCTTGCAAAGTCTAGGACAGTGTTAGCAAGTCGTATACACGGAGGTTTAGGAAACACTGATTGAAGCGTAAAGCATACCTACTGCAGGAAAATCAAAACTATGTCATAGGTGTACAAACAAACATAACATAAAATCAATAGATTTGTGAATGGAAAGAGCACACCAATATTGGAACAGTGCCATTTTTCACAGGAGAGGTTTACAGAATGAGTCACCTGTGTATTATAAAAGGTTCATTTGAGTATGTTCCAGATAGCCAGTGCAGGAATTGCTAGATGGCATAACAGGCATTCAATACATTCGTGTATGTGAATAGCGAAGACAGTGGAGAAGAGTGTAGTTTCAGTGCTTCATTTTCCTTTGTACTGTCCCAAACTGGAGTGACTATTGTGAACAAAACTAGAAATGTGTACAAAAGACAGATGTGATACACCGTTCGTACCACAGTTACGATTACGAAATGGAAAGACACCTACTAACAGCGTAAACAATGGAGTAACAGACACTTTTTGTCACGATCATTACATTCGAATACTTCACTCGACACAGAACTTCTCTTGCTTATTCCCTCCAATGGCGAAACACACTCCAAATAATGCCTCTATTTTTATAAGACATACATAAAATGAATACATTTCTAAACGGGAAGAACAAACCAATATTGGAACAGTGTACTTTTAGCATTTAAATTGGCCGCCCAGTGTGTAGAGCTTGACTGGCCATTGTAATATTAATTCCTATGAGCGGTACTTTGCAAAGCTTTAAGTAAACACTAAAATTCATAATTGAGAATTGAATTAAATAATGAATGTTCGTGCATACTTCACCAGTCTATTCCATTATATTAACAGAGTTCACGGGACATATGAGCATTTCACACAGTAATGCAACTGAATTACGTCAGAGATCAAGGCTTACTCCAAAGTGATGTGATGTGTTTCTTAGTCCGTGTAATAACCTAAAATCAATACATGTGGTATATGCTCCTGGCAATGTTTGTAAGGAAAGGTCTAGTTTTAGCGCCTGAATGAGTTTGGCAGTGCTTGCACTGTTAGCAAAGCTTATGTACGTGCAGCATTAGAAAGTTGAATACCCAGAGGATTTGGAAACACTGACGCAGAAACAGCAGCTACCGCATGAAAATCCAAACTCTGTAATCGGTTTTCCAACATGCTCTCATACTCCATGGCTTTAGCGAGTAACGCGAAACAGAAGATAGCCTTTTACAGAGTGATTCACCCGTGTATTATCAAAAGTTTATTGGAATATGTTCCCGAGAGATAGTGCACGAATTACTTGATGACACAATATGCATTCAATCCATTTGTACATGCTAATAGACAGGCAGTGTAGAAGACTTGCAACTCGTATTGATTTCTTCTGACACTGAAGTGAATATTCTGAACACAGCGTGAAAGTCGTACACAGCACAGATGTGAAAGAGGGTTTGGAGCACAATTATGATTACCCAATGAAACACCTACGATGTATACAACGGTGTATCACGCACCTTTTGTAAAGGTCATTAAATAATAATAATTCACAGAAGTAAGGAGCACTCGACACAGGACTTCTCTTGTGTAGTCTTTAAAATATTGAAACACTTTCTAATTAGTGCCTCTACTCTCCAAAGACATAACGTCTATACATCAGTAAAAGTTAATAGAAAACCAATATTGGAACTGTTTGGTTTTAGCGTTTCAATGAGCAGCTCATCGTGTAAAACTTGACCGACCATTTTAAAAGTAATTCGTACAAAGCGGTATTTTGGCAAAGTTTGAAGCAAACACTGAAATTCATGAATGACGGTGTGGACAGAACTGGAAAATATTAGGCAAAACGAAAGGAGCCAGGCAGAGGAAGACAAACATCGCATGATCTCACTTTTCTGTGGAAGCTAAAGAACGTAATAAGCTGATGGACAGGATAGATTCAATGACGTGGCAGCATGGATCAGACCGAAGAGTCTCAGATTGCGGGTGGGGTGGGGGGGCGACGGGTGGGTGGAGGGGGAGAGAGTAACCGAAGAATTGCTATCCGTCCGTATATGACTCACCCAAGGGCACGGACAAGGGTGTGATGAGGGACTGGGGAGGTGATGTGGGCTGGGTGGAATGGGCCAAGGGGGAGAAAAATGGACATCTGTAACATCTTGAACAATAACAAGTAAATATCAATGAAAGTAAAATGGTTGGCTTTCATGTTAAACACATAAACTAAAATTCATGAATGAGAAAGAAGCTAAATGTAAGTGAACGTTCGCTCATGCTCCCCCTTTAAATACCATTCAGTTAAAAGACTTCACCAGCGACATGAGCATTCCTCACAGTAATTCAACTGTGAATGAGGGGAAAGATTGAGACATAGTCCAACGTGATGTAATGCGTGTATTAGTCTATGAAATAACTTGCAATCAATATGTTTGGATAGGCTACTTGCAACGTCTACTGGGAAAGTTTTGATTTTCGTGCTTGAATGAGTTTTGCAATGTTTAAGCCTCTAGGACAGTCTGGGTACAGCATTAGAATGTTTTTTAAGGAGAGGGTTTGGAAACACTGATGGAAGCACAAACTCTATCAACTGCATGAAAACCCAAAGTACTTAATATGTGTTTGAACGTGTTCTTTCAGGAAACGGCTTGACATGATGAGACTAAGCGGAAGATATTAGCACTTTGCGGACTGATTCACCTGTGAATGATCACAGATTTATGCGAATACGTACCAAGGTAGTTCATGTATGAATACTTGATGACACAACATGTATTCAATACACTGTTACATGCTAATCTCAATGACAGTTCAGAAGAGTGTTGTTTTAGTGTTTCAAGTTACCTAGCACTGTTTAACACTGGAGTTGAGTTTCTGAACACACATTGTGAAGGATGAACACAACACAGATGTGCAACAACACTGTGCTTAGCAGAATTAGGATAGCCAAAGGAAACACCTGCTATCTATGGAAACAATGGGACAAAATGCACCTTTTGTAAACATCATTACATGATACTTCACAGAAGCAGTGAGTCCTCGACAGAAAATCTCTCTTGCGGATTCTTTCGAATAGTGAAACGCTTTCCAATTCATGCCCCCTATGTTTCTAAGGCATAACGTCGGTCCATTTGTACGTGTTAAGCGCTAACCAGTATTGGAACCGCGGCGTTTTAGCGTTTATATTTGCAGCTCACTGTGTAAAAGTTGACTGACCATTCCAAAAATCAATTCAGACCAGGTGGGATTTTGTCAGTGTTAAGCAAACACTAAAAGTCATGAATGAGAAACTTAGAAAGTAGTAACTGTTTGATCATACTCAGCTTTCAAATTCCATTAAATTAAAAGACTTCACTGGCAATATGAGAACTGCAAAGAGTAATTCAACTGTAAAATTAGGTCAAAGATTGAGACAAAAGTGTCCAAAGTGAGCTAACCTGTGTATTAGTCTTTGAAATAACATCAAATCAATACATTTGTATCTGCTACTGGCAACGCCTGCTGGGACATGTTTGGCTGTAGTCCTGGAATGACTTTAGCATTGTTTAAACCTCTAGCAAAGGCTATGTACAGTGTTGGAAAGTGGAACAGGCAGAGGATTTGGAAACACTGATTGAAACAGAAAGTATACCTAGAGCATGCAAATCCAAACGATTTCATAAGGAAATATTGAGAGGTGGCGTAAGGGGGAAAAGGGCATTAAATAAAGTAGATCTCAAGAGTAACCTTAAATGTAAACTGAAGAAGTGCTCCAATCAAAAGACGTGAGGTAGCCGAATGGATAAGAAAACAGGCCCCAAACACGTACCCTCTGCAAGAGACCCACCTGAGAGCAAAACATTCACAGAAGCTAAAAGCGAAAGGATGGGAAAAAATATTCCCTGCAAATGGAAATAAACAACGAGGTTAGCATTACGTATTTCTGACAAACTAAGCTTACAGACCATAACAAGAGACAAAGGTGGTCACTACATTACAATAAAGGAATCAATCCAGCAGGAGGAAATAACACATCAATATACATGCACCCAATAGAGGAGCGCATACATATGTAAGAGATTAATTCATTCGTGGACTTTAAGGCAGAGATCTACAGCAGACAATCATAGTGGAATATTTTAACACCCCACTGTCATCATTTTACTGATGATCAAGACAAAATGTCAACAGGGAAACACAGGTCTTAAATGACACACTGGATCTAATGGGTTTCATTGATATTTACAGAACCGTTCATCCCAAAGCAGCAGAAGACACAAACTTCTCGAGTGCACGCGGCACATTTTCAAAAATAGACTACATGTTAGGGCACAAGGCGAGGCAATACAAACTCCACTGAAGACTGAAAAGCTTATCAAACACCTTCTCAGATCACAATGCCATGAACCTAGAAATCAATCTTTGATAAAGAGGAAGATATAAACGAATGGAAGAATAGGCCATGTTCCCGGACTGGAAGAATTAATAGCATTCAAAGGTCTATATTCCCCAACGCAATTTACAAATTCAAATGCATTTTGGAATAAAATACCAACAGCATATTTCACAGAGCTATAACAAATACTCCAAAACATTATACGGAAACAAATGAGGCCCCAAATAGCAGCAGCCCTCTGGAGAACAAAGAGCAGAGAGGGAGGGATCACTTAACCGGATATCAAACTGTACTACTAAGCCACTGTAATCAAAACAGCCTGGTACTGGTACCACAACAGACATGCGAAGCTCAACGGCATAGAACAGAGAGCCCAGAAAGAGACCAAAAGCATTATGGTCAGTTAATAATTGACAAAGGAGGCAAGAGTAAAGGACAGTGGAGTAAAGGTAGACTCTTCACTAAATGGTGCTAGGAAAATTGAACAACTACCTTTCAAAAAAGGAAACTAGACCACCAACTTACACCATACACCAAAATAAATTCAAAATGGATCAAAGGCTTACATGTAAGTTGTGGAACTACTGTTTGAGAGAACATATTTGCCAAACACACATCTGATACAGGGTTAATATCCAAAATACGTAGGGAACTCATACAATCCAATTAAAAACCGGGCTAAGTACCTAATAGGTACTTCTGCAAAGAGGACAACATATAGATGGCCAAAGACATGTGAGAAAATGCTCAGCGCCACTAATCAGAGAAATGCAAATTGAAACCACGGTGAGGTATCACTTCACACCTGTAAGAACGGCTACCATCAACAAATCCACAAAGGACATGTGCCGTGAGGATGTGGAGAAAGGGGAGCCTTACTTAGTACACTGCCGGTGGGAATGCAGACTTGTGCAGCCGCTACGGAAAACAGTCTGGAGGTGCCTCGAATAAATGAAAATGGGACCATCTTTTCACCTAGTGATCTCACTTCTAGGAATATATCTTAAGATATAGTCTTAAAAAAAAATAATCAGAAAGAATAGATGCACCCCTTTGTTCATAGTAGCGCGTGTGACCATAGCTAAAACCTAGAAACGGCCCAAGCATCCATCAGCAGAGGAGTGGATAAAAAAGCTGTGGGACAGTTACACCGTGGAGTACCACACAGCTGTAAAGAAGAAGGATCTCATACCATGGGGGGCAGCACGGATGGGCTTAGACAATATTATGCTAAGTGAAATAAGCCGGTTAGAGAAAGACAAGTATTGCTTGATTTCACTCACATGTGGAACTTAAAATCAACTGATGGACAAAAGAGATCCAGGGACACTGAAGCATGGAACAAACTGATGATTCTCAGAGGGAAGGTGGGGGTAGGTGGGTGGCTGGGAAGGGATGAACCAAAGACCTTATATGCATGTATGCAGAACCCATGGACACAGGCAATAGTGTGGTGGCGGCCCGGGTATATTTGTTTATGCTTTTCCATAAATTCCATTATATTCAAATACTTCACAGGCGATATGAGCATTTGTCACGGTTATTCAACTGTGAATTACGTCAAAGATTCAGACATAGTCCAAAGTGATCTAATGCGTTTATTAGCCTACGAAATAACATAAAATCAATGCATTTGTGTATGTTGCTTGCAACTCCTCTTTGGAAAGGTCTAGGCGTACTGCTTGAAAGAGGGTTGCATTGTTTAAACCTCTTGCAAAGTCTAGGACAGTGTTAGCAAGTCGTATACACGGAGGTTTAGGAAACACTGATTGAAGCGTAAAGCATACCTACTGCAGGAAAATCAAAACTATGTCATAGGTGTACAAACAAACATAACATAAAATCAATAGATTTGTGAATGGAAAGAGCACACCAATATTGGAACAGTGCCATTTTTCACAGGAGAGGTTTACAGAATGAGTCACCTGTGTATTATAAAAGGTTCATTTGAGTATGTTCCAGATAGCCAGTGCAGGAATTGCTAGATGGCATAACAGGCATTCAATACATTCGTGTATGTGAATAGCGAAGACAGTGGAGAAGAGTGTAGTTTCAGTGCTTCATTTTCCTTTGTACTGTCCCAAACTGGAGTGACTATTGTGAACAAAACTAGAAATGTGTACAAAAGACAGATGTGATACACCGTTCGTACCACAGTTACGATTACGAAATGGAAAGACACCTACTAACAGCGTAAACAATGGAGTAACAGACACTTTTTGTCACGATCATTACATTCGAATACTTCACTCGACACAGAACTTCTCTTGCTTATTCCCTCCAATGGCGAAACACACTCCAAATAATGCCTCTATTTTTATAAGACATACATAAAATGAATACATTTCTAAACGGGAAGAACAAACCAATATTGGAACAGTGTACTTTTAGCATTTAAATTGGCCGCCCAGTGTGTAGAGCTTGACTGGCCATTGTAGTATTAATTCCTATGAAGCGGTACTTTGCAAAGCTTTAAGTAAACACTAAAATTCATAATTGAGAATTGAATTAAATAATGACTGTTCGTGCATACTTCACCAGTCTATTCCATTATATTAACAGAGTTCACGGGACATATGAGCATTTCACACAGTAATGCAACTGAATTACTTCAGAGATCAAGGCTTACTCCAATGTGATGTGATGTGTTTCTTAGTCCATGTAATAACCTAAAATCAATACATGTGGTATATGCTCCTGGCTATGTTTGTAAGGAAAGGTCTAGTTTTAGCGCCTGAATCAGTTTGGCAGTGCTTGCACTGTTAGCAAAGCTTATGTACGTGCAGCATTAGAAAGTTGAATACCCAGAGGATTTGGAAACACTGACGCAGAAACAGCAGCTACCGCATGAAAATCCAAACTCTGTAATCGGTTTTCCAACATGCTCTCATACTCCATGGCTTTAGCGAGTAACGCGAAACAGAAGATAGCCTTTTACAGAGTGATTCACCCGTGTATTATCAAAAGTTTATTGGAATATGTTCCCGAGAGATAGTGCACGAATTACTTGATGACACAATATGCATTCAATCCATTTGTACATGCTAATAGACAGGCAGTGTAGAAGACTTGCAACTCGTATTGATTTCTTCTGACACTGAAGTGAATATTCTGAACACAGCGTGAAAGTCGTACACAGCACAGATGTGAAAGAGGGTTTGGAGCACAATTATGATTACCCAATGAAACACCTACGATGTATACAACGGTGTATCACGCACCTTTTGTAAAGGTCATTAAATAATAATAATTCACAGAAGTAAGGAGCACTCGACACAGGACTTCTCTTGTGTAGTCTTTAAAATATTGAAACACTTTCTAATTAGTGCCTCTACTCTCCAAAGACATAACGTCTATACATCAGTAAAAGTTAATAGAAAACCAATATTGGAACTGTTTGGTTTTAGCGTTTCAATGAGCAGCTCATCGTGTAAAACTTGACCGACCATTTTAAAAGTAATTCGTACAAAGCGGTATTTTGGCAAAGTTTGAAGCAAACACTGAAATTCATGAATGACGGTGTGGACAGAACTGGAAAATATTAGGCAAAACGAAAGGAGCCAGGCAGAGGAAGACAAACATCGCATGATCTCACTTTTCTGTGGAAGCTAAAGAACGTAATAAGCTGATGGACAGGATAGATTCAATGACGTGGCAGCATGGATCAGACCGAAGAGTCTCAGATTGCGGGTGGGGTGGGGGGGCGACGGGTGGGTGGAGGGGGAGAGAGTAACCGAAGAATTGCTATCCGTCCGTATATGACTCACCCAAGGGCACGGACAAGGGTGTGATGAGGGACTGGGGAGGTGATGTGGGCTGGGTGGAATGGGCCAAGGGGGAGAAAAATGGACATCTGTAACATCTTGAACAATAACAAGTAAATATCAATGAAAGTAAAATGGTTGGCTTTCATGTTAAACACATAAACTAAAATTCATGAATGAGAAAGAAGCTAAATGTAAGTGAACGTTCGCTCATGCTCCCCCTTTAAATACCATTCAGTTAAAAGACTTCACCAGCGACATGAGCATTCCTCACAGTAATTCAACTGTGAATGAGGGGAAAGATTGAGACATAGTCCAACGTGATGTAATGCGTGTATTAGTCTATGAAATAACTTGCAATCAATATGTTTGGATAGGCTACTTGCAACGTCTACTGGGAAAGTTTTGATTTTCGTGCTTGAATGAGTTTTGCAATGTTTAAGCCTCTAGGACAGTCTGGGTACAGCATTAGAATGTTTTTTAAGGAGAGGGTTTGGAAACACTGATGGAAGCACAAACTCTATCAACTGCATGAAAACCCAAAGTACTTAATATGTGTTTGAACGTGTTCTTTCAGGAAACGGCTTGACATGATGAGACTAAGCGGAAGATATTAGCACTTTGCGGACTGATTCACCTGTGAATGATCACAGATTTATGCGAATACGTACCAAGGTAGTTCATGTATGAATACTTGATGACACAACATGTATTCAATACACTGTTACATGCTAATCTCAATGACAGTTCAGAAGAGTGTTGTTTTAGTGTTTCAAGTTACCTAGCACTGTTTAACACTGGAGTTGAGTTTCTGAACACACATTGTGAAGGATGAACACAACACAGATGTGCAACAACACTGTGCTTAGCAGAATTAGGATAGCCAAAGGAAACACCTGCTATCTATGGAAACAATGGGACAAAATGCACCTTTTGTAAACATCATTACATGATACTTCACAGAAGCAGTGAGTCCTCGACAGAAAATCTCTCTTGCGGATTCTTTCGAATAGTGAAACGCTTTCCAATTCATGCCCCCTATGTTTCTAAGGCATAACGTCGGTCCATTTGTACGTGTTAAGCGCTAACCAGTATTGGAACCGCGGCGTTTTAGCGTTTATATTTGCAGCTCACTGTGTAAAAGTTGACTGACCATTCCAAAAATCAATTCAGACCAGGTGGGATTTTGTCAGTGTTAAGCAAACACTAAAAGTCATGAATGAGAAACTTAGAAAGTAGTAACTGTTTGATCATACTCAGCTTTCAAATTCCATTAAATTAAAAGACTTCACTGGCAATATGAGAACTGCAAAGAGTAATTCAACTGTAAAATTAGGTCAAAGATTGAGACAAAAGTGTCCAAAGTGAGCTAACCTGTGTATTAGTCTTTGAAATAACATCAAATCAATACATTTGTATCTGCTACTGGCAACGCCTGCTGGGACATGTTTGGCTGTAGTCCTGGAATGACTTTAGCATTGTTTAAACCTCTAGCAAAGGCTATGTACAGTGTTGGAAAGTGGAACAGGCAGAGGATTTGGAAACACTGATTGAAACAGAAAGTATACCTAGAGCATGCAAATCCAAACGATTTCATAAGGAAATATTGAGAGGTGGCGTAAGGGGGAAAAGGGCATTAAATAAAGTAGATCTCAAGAGTAACCTTAAATGTAAACTGAAGAAGTGCTCCAATCAAAAGACGTGAGGTAGCCGAATGGATAAGAAAACAGGCCCCAAACACGTACCCTCTGCAAGAGACCCACCTGAGAGCAAAACATTCACAGAAGCTAAAAGCGAAAGGATGGGAAAAAATATTCCCTGCAAATGGAAATAAACAACGAGGTTAGCATTACGTATTTCTGACAAACTAAGCTTACAGACCATAACAAGAGACAAAGGTGGTCACTACATTACAATAAAGGAATCAATCCAGCAGGAGGAAATAACACATCAATATACATGCACCCAATAGAGGAGCGCATACATATGTAAGAGATTAATTCATTCGTGGACTTTAAGGCAGAGATCTACAGCAGACAATCATAGTGGAATATTTTAACACCCCACTGTCATCATTTTACTGATGATCAAGACAAAATGTCAACAGGGAAACACAGGTCTTAAATGACACACTGGATCTAATGGGTTTCATTGATATTTACAGAACCGTTCATCCCAAAGCAGCAGAAGACACAAACTTCTCGAGTGCACGCGGCACATTTTCAAAAATAGACTACATGTTAGGGCACAAGGCGAGGCAATACAAACTCCACTGAAGACTGAAAAGCTTATCAAACACCTTCTCAGATCACAATGCCATGAACCTAGAAATCAATCTTTGATAAAGAGGAAGATATAAACGAATGGAAGAATAGGCCATGTTCCCGGACTGGAAGAATTAATAGCATTCAAAGGTCTATATTCCCCAACGCAATTTACAAATTCAAATGCATTTTGGAATAAAATACCAACAGCATATTTCACAGAGCTATAACAAATACTCCAAAACATTATACGGAAACAAATGAGGCCCCAAATAGCAGCAGCCCTCTGGAGAACAAAGAGCAGAGAGGGAGGGATCACTTAACCGGATATCAAACTGTACTACTAAGCCACTGTAATCAAAACAGCCTGGTACTGGTACCACAACAGACATGCGAAGCTCAACGGCATAGAACAGAGAGCCCAGAAAGAGACCAAAAGCATTATGGTCAGTTAATAATTGACAAAGGAGGCAAGAGTAAAGGACAGTGGAGTAAAGGTAGACTCTTCACTAAATGGTGCTAGGAAAATTGAACAACTACCTTTCAAAAAAGGAAACTAGACCACCAACTTACACCATACACCAAAATAAATTCAAAATGGATCAAAGGCTTACATGTAAGTTGTGGAACTACTGTTTGAGAGAACATATTTGCCAAACACACATCTGATACAGGGTTAATATCCAAAATACGTAGGGAACTCATACAATCCAATTAAAAACCGGGCTAAGTACCTAATAGGTACTTCTGCAAAGAGGACAACATATAGATGGCCAAAGACATGTGAGAAAATGCTCAGCGCCACTAATCAGAGAAATGCAAATTGAAACCACGGTGAGGTATCACTTCACACCTGTAAGAACGGCTACCATCAACAAATCCACAAAGGACATGTGCCGTGAGGATGTGGAGAAAGGGGAGCCTTACTTAGTACACTGCCGGTGGGAATGCAGACTTGTGCAGCCGCTACGGAAAACAGTCTGGAGGTGCCTCGAATAAATGAAAATGGGACCATCTTTTCACCTAGTGATCTCACTTCTAGGAATATATCTTAAGATATAGTCTTAAAAAAAAATAATCAGAAAGAATAGATGCACCCCTTTGTTCATAGTAGCGCGTGTGACCATAGCTAAAACCTAGAAACGGCCCAAGCATCCATCAGCAGAGGAGTGGATAAAAAAGCTGTGGGACAGTTACACCGTGGAGTACCACACAGCTGTAAAGAAGAAGGATCTCATACCATGGGGGGCAGCACGGATGGGCTTAGACAATATTATGCTAAGTGAAATAAGCCGGTTAGAGAAAGACAAGTATTGCTTGATTTCACTCACATGTGGAACTTAAAATCAACTGATGGACAAAAGAGATCCAGGGACACTGAAGCATGGAACAAACTGATGATTCTCAGAGGGAAGGTGGGGGTAGGTGGGTGGCTGGGAAGGGATGAACCAAAGACCTTATATGCATGTATGCAGAACCCATGGACACAGGCAATAGTGTGGTGGCGGCCCGGGTATATTTGTTTATGCTTTTCCATAAATTCCATTATATTCAAATACTTCACAGGCGATATGAGCATTTGTCACGGTTATTCAACTGTGAATTACGTCAAAGATTCAGACATAGTCCAAAGTGATCTAATGCGTTTATTAGCCTACGAAATAACATAAAATCAATGCATTTGTGTATGTTGCTTGCAACTCCTCTTTGGAAAGGTCTAGGCGTACTGCTTGAAAGAGGGTTGCATTGTTTAAACCTCTTGCAAAGTCTAGGACAGTGTTAGCAAGTCGTATACACGGAGGTTTAGGAAACACTGATTGAAGCGTAAAGCATACCTACTGCAGGAAAATCAAAACTATGTCATAGGTGTACAAACAAACATAACATAAAATCAATAGATTTGTGAATGGAAAGAGCACACCAATATTGGAACAGTGCCATTTTTCACAGGAGAGGTTTACAGAATGAGTCACCTGTGTATTATAAAAGGTTCATTTGAGTATGTTCCAGATAGCCAGTGCAGGAATTGCTAGATGGCATAACAGGCATTCAATACATTCGTGTATGTGAATAGCGAAGACAGTGGAGAAGAGTGTAGTTTCAGTGCTTCATTTTCCTTTGTACTGTCCCAAACTGGAGTGACTATTGTGAACAAAACTAGAAATGTGTACAAAAGACAGATGTGATACACCGTTCGTACCACAGTTACGATTACGAAATGGAAAGACACCTACTAACAGCGTAAACAATGGAGTAACAGACACTTTTTGTCACGATCATTACATTCGAATACTTCACTCGACACAGAACTTCTCTTGCTTATTCCCTCCAATGGCGAAACACACTCCAAATAATGCCTCTATTTTTATAAGACATACATAAAATGAATACATTTCTAAACGGGAAGAACAAACCAATATTGGAACAGTGTACTTTTAGCATTTAAATTGGCCGCCCAGTGTGTAGAGCTTGACTGGCCATTGTAGTATTAATTCCTATGAAGCGGTACTTTGCAAAGCTTTAAGTAAACACTAAAATTCATAATTGAGAATTGAATTAAATAATGACTGTTCGTGCATACTTCACCAGTCTATTCCATTATATTAACAGAGTTCACGGGACATATGAGCATTTCACACAGTAATGCAACTGAATTACTTCAGAGATCAAGGCTTACTCCAATGTGATGTGATGTGTTTCTTAGTCCATGTAATAACCTAAAATCAATACATGTGGTATATGCTCCTGGCTATGTTTGTAAGGAAAGGTCTAGTTTTAGCGCCTGAATCAGTTTGGCAGTGCTTGCACTGTTAGCAAAGCTTATGTACGTGCAGCATTAGAAAGTTGAATACCCAGAGGATTTGGAAACACTGACGCAGAAACAGCAGCTACCGCATGAAAATCCAAACTCTGTAATCGGTTTTCCAACATGCTCTCATACTCCATGGCTTTAGCGAGTAACGCGAAACAGAAGATAGCCTTTTACAGAGTGATTCACCCGTGTATTATCAAAAGTTTATTGGAATATGTTCCCGAGAGATAGTGCACGAATTACTTGATGACACAATATGCATTCAATCCATTTGTACATGCTAATAGACAGGCAGTGTAGAAGACTTGCAACTCGTATTGATTTCTTCTGACACTGAAGTGAATATTCTGAACACAGCGTGAAAGTCGTACACAGCACAGATGTGAAAGAGGGTTTGGAGCACAATTATGATTACCCAATGAAACACCTACGATGTATACAACGGTGTATCACGCACCTTTTGTAAAGGTCATTAAATAATAATAATTCACAGAAGTAAGGAGCACTCGACACAGGACTTCTCTTGTGTAGTCTTTAAAATATTGAAACACTTTCTAATTAGTGCCTCTACTCTCCAAAGACATAACGTCTATACATCAGTAAAAGTTAATAGAAAACCAATATTGGAACTGTTTGGTTTTAGCGTTTCAATGAGCAGCTCATCGTGTAAAACTTGACCGACCATTTTAAAAGTAATTCGTACAAAGCGGTATTTTGGCAAAGTTTGAAGCAAACACTGAAATTCATGAATGACGGTGTGGACAGAACTGGAAAATATTAGGCAAAACGAAAGGAGCCAGGCAGAGGAAGACAAACATCGCATGATCTCACTTTTCTGTGGAAGCTAAAGAACGTAATAAGCTGATGGACAGGATAGATTCAATGACGTGGCAGCATGGATCAGACCGAAGAGTCTCAGATTGCGGGTGGGGTGGGGGGGCGACGGGTGGGTGGAGGGGGAGAGAGTAACCGAAGAATTGCTATCCGTCCGTATATGACTCACCCAAGGGCACGGACAAGGGTGTGATGAGGGACTGGGGAGGTGATGTGGGCTGGGTGGAATGGGCCAAGGGGGAGAAAAATGGACATCTGTAACATCTTGAACAATAACAAGTAAATATCAATGAAAGTAAAATGGTTGGCTTTCATGTTAAACACATAAACTAAAATTCATGAATGAGAAAGAAGCTAAATGTAAGTGAACGTTCGCTCATGCTCCCCCTTTAAATACCATTCAGTTAAAAGACTTCACCAGCGACATGAGCATTCCTCACAGTAATTCAACTGTGAATGAGGGGAAAGATTGAGACATAGTCCAACGTGATGTAATGCGTGTATTAGTCTATGAAATAACTTGCAATCAATATGTTTGGATAGGCTACTTGCAACGTCTACTGGGAAAGTTTTGATTTTCGTGCTTGAATGAGTTTTGCAATGTTTAAGCCTCTAGGACAGTCTGGGTACAGCATTAGAATGTTTTTTAAGGAGAGGGTTTGGAAACACTGATGGAAGCACAAACTCTATCAACTGCATGAAAACCCAAAGTACTTAATATGTGTTTGAACGTGTTCTTTCAGGAAACGGCTTGACATGATGAGACTAAGCGGAAGATATTAGCACTTTGCGGACTGATTCACCTGTGAATGATCACAGATTTATGCGAATACGTACCAAGGTAGTTCATGTATGAATACTTGATGACACAACATGTATTCAATACACTGTTACATGCTAATCTCAATGACAGTTCAGAAGAGTGTTGTTTTAGTGTTTCAAGTTACCTAGCACTGTTTAACACTGGAGTTGAGTTTCTGAACACACATTGTGAAGGATGAACACAACACAGATGTGCAACAACACTGTGCTTAGCAGAATTAGGATAGCCAAAGGAAACACCTGCTATCTATGGAAACAATGGGACAAAATGCACCTTTTGTAAACATCATTACATGATACTTCACAGAAGCAGTGAGTCCTCGACAGAAAATCTCTCTTGCGGATTCTTTCGAATAGTGAAACGCTTTCCAATTCATGCCCCCTATGTTTCTAAGGCATAACGTCGGTCCATTTGTACGTGTTAAGCGCTAACCAGTATTGGAACCGCGGCGTTTTAGCGTTTATATTTGCAGCTCACTGTGTAAAAGTTGACTGACCATTCCAAAAATCAATTCAGACCAGGTGGGATTTTGTCAGTGTTAAGCAAACACTAAAAGTCATGAATGAGAAACTTAGAAAGTAGTAACTGTTTGATCATACTCAGCTTTCAAATTCCATTAAATTAAAAGACTTCACTGGCAATATGAGAACTGCAAAGAGTAATTCAACTGTAAAATTAGGTCAAAGATTGAGACAAAAGTGTCCAAAGTGAGCTAACCTGTGTATTAGTCTTTGAAATAACATCAAATCAATACATTTGTATCTGCTACTGGCAACGCCTGCTGGGACATGTTTGGCTGTAGTCCTGGAATGACTTTAGCATTGTTTAAACCTCTAGCAAAGGCTATGTACAGTGTTGGAAAGTGGAACAGGCAGAGGATTTGGAAACACTGATTGAAACAGAAAGTATACCTAGAGCATGCAAATCCAAACGATTTCATAAGGAAATATTGAGAGGTGGCGTAAGGGGGAAAAGGGCATTAAATAAAGTAGATCTCAAGAGTAACCTTAAATGTAAACTGAAGAAGTGCTCCAATCAAAAGACGTGAGGTAGCCGAATGGATAAGAAAACAGGCCCCAAACACGTACCCTCTGCAAGAGACCCACCTGAGAGCAAAACATTCACAGAAGCTAAAAGCGAAAGGATGGGAAAAAATATTCCCTGCAAATGGAAATAAACAACGAGGTTAGCATTACGTATTTCTGACAAACTAAGCTTACAGACCATAACAAGAGACAAAGGTGGTCACTACATTACAATAAAGGAATCAATCCAGCAGGAGGAAATAACACATCAATATACATGCACCCAATAGAGGAGCGCATACATATGTAAGAGATTAATTCATTCGTGGACTTTAAGGCAGAGATCTACAGCAGACAATCATAGTGGAATATTTTAACACCCCACTGTCATCATTTTACTGATGATCAAGACAAAATGTCAACAGGGAAACACAGGTCTTAAATGACACACTGGATCTAATGGGTTTCATTGATATTTACAGAACCGTTCATCCCAAAGCAGCAGAAGACACAAACTTCTCGAGTGCACGCGGCACATTTTCAAAAATAGACTACATGTTAGGGCACAAGGCGAGGCAATACAAACTCCACTGAAGACTGAAAAGCTTATCAAACACCTTCTCAGATCACAATGCCATGAACCTAGAAATCAATCTTTGATAAAGAGGAAGATATAAACGAATGGAAGAATAGGCCATGTTCCCGGACTGGAAGAATTAATAGCATTCAAAGGTCTATATTCCCCAACGCAATTTACAAATTCAAATGCATTTTGGAATAAAATACCAACAGCATATTTCACAGAGCTATAACAAATACTCCAAAACATTATACGGAAACAAATGAGGCCCCAAATAGCAGCAGCCCTCTGGAGAACAAAGAGCAGAGAGGGAGGGATCACTTAACCGGATATCAAACTGTACTACTAAGCCACTGTAATCAAAACAGCCTGGTACTGGTACCACAACAGACATGCGAAGCTCAACGGCATAGAACAGAGAGCCCAGAAAGAGACCAAAAGCATTATGGTCAGTTAATAATTGACAAAGGAGGCAAGAGTAAAGGACAGTGGAGTAAAGGTAGACTCTTCACTAAATGGTGCTAGGAAAATTGAACAACTACCTTTCAAAAAAGGAAACTAGACCACCAACTTACACCATACACCAAAATAAATTCAAAATGGATCAAAGGCTTACATGTAAGTTGTGGAACTACTGTTTGAGAGAACATATTTGCCAAACACACATCTGATACAGGGTTAATATCCAAAATACGTAGGGAACTCATACAATCCAATTAAAAACCGGGCTAAGTACCTAATAGGTACTTCTGCAAAGAGGACAACATATAGATGGCCAAAGACATGTGAGAAAATGCTCAGCGCCACTAATCAGAGAAATGCAAATTGAAACCACGGTGAGGTATCACTTCACACCTGTAAGAACGGCTACCATCAACAAATCCACAAAGGACATGTGCCGTGAGGATGTGGAGAAAGGGGAGCCTTACTTAGTACACTGCCGGTGGGAATGCAGACTTGTGCAGCCGCTACGGAAAACAGTCTGGAGGTGCCTCGAATAAATGAAAATGGGACCATCTTTTCACCTAGTGATCTCACTTCTAGGAATATATCTTAAGATATAGTCTTAAAAAAAAATAATCAGAAAGAATAGATGCACCCCTTTGTTCATAGTAGCGCGTGTGACCATAGCTAAAACCTAGAAACGGCCCAAGCATCCATCAGCAGAGGAGTGGATAAAAAAGCTGTGGGACAGTTACACCGTGGAGTACCACACAGCTGTAAAGAAGAAGGATCTCATACCATGGGGGGCAGCACGGATGGGCTTAGACAATATTATGCTAAGTGAAATAAGCCGGTTAGAGAAAGAGAAGTATTGCTTGATTTCACTCACATGTGGAACTTAAAATCAACTGATGGACAAAAGAGATCCAGGGACACTGAAGCATGGAACAAACTGATGATTCTCAGAGGGAAGGTGGGGGTAGGTGGGTGGCTGGGAAGGGATGAACCAAAGACCTTATAGGCATGTATGCAGAACCCATGGACACAGGCAATAGTGTGGTGGCGGCCCGGGTATATTTGTTTATGCTTTTCCATAAATTCCATTATATTCAAATACTTCACAGGCGATATGAGCATTTGTCACGGTTATTCAACTGTGAATTACGTCAAAGATTCAGACATAGTCCAAAGTGATCTAATGCGTTTATTAGCCTACGAAATAACATAAAATCAATGCATTTGTGTATGTTGCTTGCAACTTCTCTTTGGAAAGGTCTAGGCGTACTGCTTGAAAGAGGGTTGCATTGTTTAAACCTCTTGCAAAGTCTAGGACAGTGTTAGCAAGTCGTATACACGGAGGTTTAGGAAACACTGATTGAAGCGTAAAGCATACCTACTGCAGGAAAATCAAAACTATGTCATAGGTGTACAAACAAACATAACATAAAATCAATAGATTTGTGAATGGAAAGAGCACACCAATATTGGAACAGTGCCATTTTTCACAGGAGAGGTTTACAGAATGAGTCACCTGTGTATTATAAAAGGTTCATTTGAGTATGTTCCAGATAGCCAGTGCAGGAATTGCTAGATGGCATAACAGGCATTCAATACATTCGTGTATGTGAATAGCGAAGACAGTGGAGAAGAGTGTAGTTTCAGTGCTTCATTTTCCTTTGTACTGTCCCAAACTGGAGTGACTATTGTGAACAAAACTAGAAATGTGTACAAAAGACAGATGTGATACACCGTTCGTACCACAGTTACGATTACGAAATGGAAAGACACCTACTAACAGCGTAAACAATGGAGTAACAGACACTTTTTGTCACGATCATTACATTCGAATACTTCACTCGACACAGAACTTCTCTTGCTTATTCCCTCCAATGGCGAAACACACTCCAAATAATGCCTCTATTTTTATAAGACATACATAAAATGAATACATTTCTAAACGGGAAGAACAAACCAATATTGGAACAGTGTACTTTTAGCATTTAAATTGGCCGCCCAGTGTGTAGAGCTTGACTGGCCATTGTAGTATTAATTCCTATGAAGCGGTACTTTGCAAAGCTTTAAGTAAACACTAAAATTCATAATTGAGAATTGAATTAAATAATGAATGTTCGTGCATACTTCACCAGTCTATTCCATTATATCAACAGAGTTCACGGGACATATGAGCATTTCACACAGTAATGCAACTGAATTACGTCAGAGATCAAGGCTTACTCCAATGTGATGTGATGTGTTTCTTAGTCCGTGTAATAACCTAAAATCAATACATGTGGTATATGCTCCTGGCTATGTTTGTAAGGAAAGGTCTAGTTTTAGCGCCTGAATGAGTTTGGCAGTGCTTGCACTGTTAGCAAAGCTTATGTACGTGCAGCATTAGAAAGTTGAATACACAGAGGATTTGGAAACACTGACGCAGAAACAGCAGCTACCGCATGAAAATCCAAACTCTGTAATCGGTTTTCCAACATGCTCTCATACTACATGGCTTTAGCGAGTAACGCGAAACAGAAGATAGCCTTTTACAGAGTGATTCACCCGTGTATTATCAAAAGTTTATTGGAATATGTTCCCGAGAGATAGTGCACGAATTACTTGATGACACAATATGCATTCAATCCATTTGTACATGCTAATAGACAGGCAGTGTAGAAGACTTGCAACTCGTATTGATTTCTTCTGACACTGAAGTGAATATTCTGAACACAGCGTGAAAGTCGTACACAGCACAGATGTGAAAGAGGGTTTGGAGCACAATTATGATTACCCAATGAAACACCTACGATGTATACAATGGTGTATCACGCACCTTTTGTAAAGGTCATTAAATAATAATAATTCACAGAAGTAAGGAGCACTCGACACAGGACTTCTCTTGTGTAGTCTTTAAAATATTGAAACACTTTCTAATTAGTGCCTCTACTCTCCAAAGACATAACGTCTATACATCAGTAAAAGTTAATAGAAAACCAATATTGGAACTGTTTGGTTTTAGCGTTTCAATGAGCAGCTCATCGTGTAAAACTTGACCGACCATTTTAAAAGTAATTCGTACAAAGCGGTATTTTGGCAAAGTTTGAAGCAAACACTGAAATTCATGAATGACGGTGTGGACAGAACTGGAAAATATTAGGCAAAACGAAAGGAGCCAGGCAGAGGAAGACAAACATCGCATGATCTCACTTTTCTGTGGAAGCTAAAGAACGTAATAAGCTGATGGACAGGATAGATTCAATGACGTGGCAGCATGGATCAGACCGAAGAGTCTCAGATTGCGGGTGGGGTGGGGGGGCGACGGGTGGGTGGAGGGGGAGAGAGTAACCGAAGAATTGCTATCCGTCCGTATATGACTCACCCAAGGGCACGGACAGGGGTGTGATGAGGGACTGGGGAGGTGATGTGGGCTGGGTGGAATGGGCCAAGGGGGAGAAAAATGGACATCTGTAACATCTTGAACAATAACAAGTAAATATCAATGAAAGTAAAATGGTTGGCTTTCATGTTAAACACATAAACTAAAATTCATGAATGAGAAAGAAGCTAAATGTAAGTGAACGTTCGCTCATGCTCCCCCTTTAAATACCATTCAGTTAAAAGACTTCACCAGCGACATGAGCATTCCTCACAGTAATTCAACTGTGAATGAGGGGAAAGATTGAGACATAGTCCAACGTGAGGTAATGCGTGTATTAGTCTATGAAATAACTTGCAATCAATATGTTTGGATAGGCTACTTGCAACGTCTACTGGGAAAGTTTTGATTTTCGTGCTTGAATGAGTTTTGCAATGTTTAAGCCTCTAGGACAGTCTGGGTACAGCATTAGAATGTTTTTTAAGGAGAGGGTTTGGAAACACTGATGGAAGCACAAACTCTATCAACTGCATGAAAACCCAAAGTACTTAATATGTGTTTGAACGTGTTCTTTCAGGAAACGGCTTGACATGATGAGACTAAGCGGAAGATATTAGCACTTTGCGGACTGATTCACCTGTGAATGACCACAGATTTATGCGAATACGTACCAAGGTAGTTCATGTATGAATACTTGATGACACAACATGTATTCAATACACTGTTACATGCTAATCTCAATGACAGTTCAGAAGAGTGTTGTTTTAGTGTTTCAAGTTACCTAGCACTGTTTAACACTGGAGTTGAGTTTCTGAACACACATTGTGAAGGATGAACACAACACAGATGTGCAACAACACTGTGCTTAGCAGAATTAGGATAGCCAAAGGAAACACCTGCTATCTATGGAAACAATGGGACAAAATGCACCTTTTGTAAACATCATTACATGATACTTCACAGAAGCAGTGAGTCCTCGACAGAAAATCTCTCTTGCGGATTCTTTCGAATAGTGAAACGCTTTCCAATTCATGCCCCCTATGTTTCTAAGGCATAACGTCGGTCCACTTGTACGTGTTAAGCGCTAACCAGTATTGGAACCGCGGCGTTTTAGCGTTTATATTTGCAGCTCACTGTGTAAAAGTTGACTGACCATTCCAAAAATCAATTCAGACCAGGTGGGATTTTGTCAGTGTTAAGCAAACACTAAAAGTCATGAATGAGAAACTTAGAAAGTAGTAACTGTTTGATCATACTCAGCTTTCAAATTCCATTAAATTAAAAGACTTCACTGGCAATATGAGAACTGCAAAGAGTAATTCAACTGTAAAATTAGGTCAAAGATTGAGACAAAAGTGTCCAAAGTGAGCTAACCTGTGTATTAGTCTTTGAAATAACATCAAATCAATACATTTGTATCTGCTACTGGCAACGCCTGCTGGGACATGTTTGGCTGTAGTCCTGGAATGACTTTAGCATTGTTTAAACCTCTAGCAAAGGCTATGTACAGTGTTGGAAAGTGGAACAGGCAGAGGATTTGGAAACACTGATTGAAACAGAAAGTATACCTAGAGCATGCAAATCCAAACGATTTCATAAGGAAATATTGAGAGGTGGCGTAAGGGGGAAAAGGGCATTAAATAAAGTAGATCTCAAGAGTAACCTTAAATGTAAACTGAAGAAGTGCTCCAATCAAAAGACGTGAGGTAGCCGAATGGATAAGAAAACAGGCCCCAAATACGTACCCTCTGCAAGAGACCCACCTGAGAGCAAAACATTCACAGAAGCTAAAAGCGAAAGGATGGGAAAAAATATTCCCTGCAAATGGAAATAAACAACGAGGTTAGCATTACGTATTTCTGACAAACTAAGCTTACAGACCATAACAAGAGACAAAGGTGGTCACTACATTACAATAAAGGAATCAATCCAGCAGGAGGAAATAACACATCAATATACATGCACCCAATAGAGGAGCGCATACATATGTAAGAGATTAATTCATTCGTGGACTTTAAGGCAGAGATCTACAGCAGACAATCATAGTGGAATATTTTAACACCCCACTGTCATCATTTTACTGATGATCAAGACAAAATGTCAACAGGGAAACACAGGTCTTAAATGACACACTGGATCTAATGGGTTTCATTGATATTTACAGAACCGTTCATCCCAAAGCAGCAGAAGACACAAACTTCTCGAGTGCACGCGGCACATTTTCAAAAATAGACTACATGTTAGGGCACAAGGCGAGGCAATACAAACTCCACTGAAGACTGAAAAGCTTATCAAACACCTTCTCAGATCACAATGCCATGAACCTAGAAATCAATCTTTGATAAAGAGGAAGATATAAACGAATGGAAGAATAGGCCATGTTCCCGGACTGGAAGAATTAATAGCATTCAAAGGTCTATATTCCCCAACGCAATTTACAAATTCAAATGCATTTTGGAATAAAATACCAACAGCATATTTCACAGAGCTATAACAAATACTCCAAAACATTATACGGAAACAAAGGAGGCCCCAAATAGCAGCAGCCCTCTGGAGAACAAAGAGCAGAGAGGGAGGGATCACTTAACCGGATATCAAACTGTACTACTAAGCCACTGTAATCAAAACAGCCTGGTACTGGTACCACAACAGACATGCGAAGCTCAACGGCATAGAACAGAGAGCCCAGAAAGAGACCAAAAGCATTATGGTCAGTTAATAATTGACAAAGGAGGCAAGAGTAAAGGACAGTGGAGTAAAGGTAGACTCTTCACTAAATGGTGCTAGGAAAATTGAACAACTACCTTTCAAAAAAGGAAACTAGACCACCAACTTACACCATACACCAAAATAAATTCAAAATGGATCAAAGGCTTACATGTAAGTTGTGGAACTACTGTTTGAGAGAACATATTTGCCAAACACACATCTGATACAGGGTTAATATCCAAAATACGTAGGGAACTCATACAATCCAATTAAAAACCGGGCTAAGTACCTAATAGGTACTTCTGCAAAGAGGACAACATATAGATGGCCAAAGACATGTGAGAAAATGCTCAGCGCCACTAATCAGAGAAATGCAAATTGAAACCACGGTGAGGTATCACTTCACACCTGTAAGAACGGCTACCATCAACAAATCCACAAAGGACATGTGCCGTGAGGATGTGGAGAAAGGGGAGCCTTACTTAGTACACTGCCGGTGGGAATGCAGACTTGTGCAGCCGCTACGGAAAACAGTCTGGAGGTGCCTCGAATAAATGAAAATGGGACTATCTTTTCACCTACTGATCTCACTTCTAGGAATATATCTTAAGATATAGTCTTAAAAAAAAATAATCAGAAAGAATAGATGCACCCCTTTGTTCATAGTAGCGCGTGTGACCATAGCTAAAACCTAGAAACGGCCCAAGCATCCATCAGCAGAGGAGTGGATAAAAAAGCTGTGGGACAGTTACACCGTGGAGTACCACACAGCTGTGAAGAAGAAGGATCTCATACCATGGGGGGCAGCACGGATGGGCTTAGACAATATTATGCTAAGTGAAATAAGCCGGTTAGAGAAAGACAAGTATTGCTTGATTTCACTCACATGTGGAACTTAAAATCAACTGATGGACAAAAGAGATCCAGGGACACTGAAGCATGGAACAAACTGATGATTCTCAGAGGGAAGGTGGGGGTAGGTGGGTGGCTGGGAAGGGATGAACCAAAGACCTTATAGGCATGTATGCAGAACCCATGGACACAGGCAATAGTGTGGTGGCGGCCCGGGTATATTTGTTTATGCTTTTCCATAAATTCCATTATATTCAAATACTTCACAGGCGATATGAGCATTTGTCACGGTTATTCAACTGTGAATTACGTCAAAGATTCAGACATAGTCCAAAGTGATCTAATGCGTTTATTAGCCTACGAAATAACATAAAATCAATGCATTTGTGTATGTTGCTTGCAACTTCTCTTTGGAAAGGTCTAGGCGTACTGCTTGAAAGAGGGTTGCATTGTTTAAACCTCTTGCAAAGTCTAGGACAGTGTTAGCAAGTCGTATACACGGAGGTTTAGGAAACACTGATTGAAGCGTAAAGCATACCTACTGCAGGAAAATCAAAACTATGTCATAGGTGTACAAACAAACATAACATAAAATCAATAGATTTGTGAATGGAAAGAGCACACCAATATTGGAACAGTGCCATTTTTCACAGGAGAGGTTTACAGAATGAGTCACCTGTGTATTATAAAAGGTTCATTTGAGTATGTTCCAGATAGCCAGTGCAGGAATTGCTAGATGGCATAACAGGCATTCAATACATTCGTGTATGTGAATAGCGAAGACAGTGGAGAAGAGTGTAGTTTCAGTGCTTCATTTTCCTTTGTACTGTCCCAAACTGGAGTGACTATTGTGAACAAAACTAGAAATGTGTACAAAAGACAGATGTGATACACCGTTCGTACCACAGTTACGATTACGAAATGGAAAGACACCTACTAACAGCGTAAACAATGGAGTAACAGACACTTTTTGTCACGATCATTACATTCGAATACTTCACTCGACACAGAACTTCTCTTGCTTATTCCCTCCAATGGCGAAACACACTCCAAATAATGCCTCTATTTTTATAAGACATACATAAAATGAATACATTTCTAAACGGGAAGAACAAACCAATATTGGAACAGTGTACTTTTAGCATTTAAATTGGCCGCCCAGTGTGTAGAGCTTGACTGGCCATTGTAGTATTAATTCCTATGAAGCGGTACTTTGCAAAGCTTTAAGTAAACACTAAAATTCATAATTGAGAATTGAATTAAATAATGAATGTTCGTGCATACTTCACCAGTCTATTCCATTATATCAACAGAGTTCACGGGACATATGAGCATTTCACACAGTAATGCAACTGAATTACGTCAGAGATCAAGGCTTACTCCAATGTGATGTGATGTGTTTCTTAGTCCGTGTAATAACCTAAAATCAATACATGTGGTATATGCTCCTGGCTATGTTTGTAAGGAAAGGTCTAGTTTTAGCGCCTGAATGAGTTTGGCAGTGCTTGCACTGTTAGCAAAGCTTATGTACGTGCAGCATTAGAAAGTTGAATACACAGAGGATTTGGAAACACTGACGCAGAAACAGCAGCTACCGCATGAAAATCCAAACTCTGTAATCGGTTTTCCAACATGCTCTCATACTACATGGCTTTAGCGAGTAACGCGAAACAGAAGATAGCCTTTTACAGAGTGATTCACCCGTGTATTATCAAAAGTTTATTGGAATATGTTCCCGAGAGATAGTGCACGAATTACTTGATGACACAATATGCATTCAATCCATTTGTACATGCTAATAGACAGGCAGTGTAGAAGACTTGCAACTCGTATTGATTTCTTCTGACACTGAAGTGAATATTCTGAACACAGCGTGAAAGTCGTACACAGCACAGATGTGAAAGAGGGTTTGGAGCACAATTATGATTACCCAATGAAACACCTACGATGTATACAATGGTGTATCACGCACCTTTTGTAAAGGTCATTAAATAATAATAATTCACAGAAGTAAGGAGCACTCGACACAGGACTTCTCTTGTGTAGTCTTTAAAATATTGAAACACTTTCTAATTAGTGCCTCTACTCTCCAAAGACATAACGTCTATACATCAGTAAAAGTTAATAGAAAACCAATATTGGAACTGTTTGGTTTTAGCGTTTCAATGAGCAGCTCATCGTGTAAAACTTGACCGACCATTTTAAAAGTAATTCGTACAAAGCGGTATTTTGGCAAAGTTTGAAGCAAACACTGAAATTCATGAATGACGGTGTGGACAGAACTGGAAAATATTAGGCAAAACGAAAGGAGCCAGGCAGAGGAAGACAAACATCGCATGATCTCACTTTTCTGTGGAAGCTAAAGAACGTAATAAGCTGATGGACAGGATAGATTCAATGACGTGGCAGCATGGATCAGACCGAAGAGTCTCAGATTGCGGGTGGGGTGGGGGGGCGACGGGTGGGTGGAGGGGGAGAGAGTAACCGAAGAATTGCTATCCGTCCGTATATGACTCACCCAAGGGCACGGACAGGGGTGTGATGAGGGACTGGGGAGGTGATGTGGGCTGGGTGGAATGGGCCAAGGGGGAGAAAAATGGACATCTGTAACATCTTGAACAATAACAAGTAAATATCAATGAAAGTAAAATGGTTGGCTTTCATGTTAAACACATAAACTAAAATTCATGAATGAGAAAGAAGCTAAATGTAAGTGAACGTTCGCTCATGCTCCCCCTTTAAATACCATTCAGTTAAAAGACTTCACCAGCGACATGAGCATTCCTCACAGTAATTCAACTGTGAATGAGGGGAAAGATTGAGACATAGTCCAACGTGAGGTAATGCGTGTATTAGTCTATGAAATAACTTGCAATCAATATGTTTGGATAGGCTACTTGCAACGTCTACTGGGAAAGTTTTGATTTTCGTGCTTGAATGAGTTTTGCAATGTTTAAGCCTCTAGGACAGTCTGGGTACAGCATTAGAATGTTTTTTAAGGAGAGGGTTTGGAAACACTGATGGAAGCACAAACTCTATCAACTGCATGAAAACCCAAAGTACTTAATATGTGTTTGAACGTGTTCTTTCAGGAAACGGCTTGACATGATGAGACTAAGCGGAAGATATTAGCACTTTGCGGACTGATTCACCTGTGAATGACCACAGATTTATGCGAATACGTACCAAGGTAGTTCATGTATGAATACTTGATGACACAACATGTATTCAATACACTGTTACATGCTAATCTCAATGACAGTTCAGAAGAGTGTTGTTTTAGTGTTTCAAGTTACCTAGCACTGTTTAACACTGGAGTTGAGTTTCTGAACACACATTGTGAAGGATGTACACAACACAGATGTGCAACAACACTGTGCTTAGCAGAATTAGGATAGCCAAAGGAAACACCTGCTATCTATGGAAACAATGGGACAAAATGCACCTTTTGTAAACATCATTACATGATACTTCACAGAAGCAGTGAGTCCTCGACAGAAACTCTCTCTTGCGGATTCTTTCGAATAGTGAAACGCTTTCCAATTCATGCCCCCTATGTTTCTAAGGCATAACGTCGGTCCACTTGTACGTGTTAAGCGCTAACCGGTATTGGAACCGCGGCGTTTTAGCGTTTATATTTGCAGCTCACTGTGTAAAAGTTGACTGACCATTCTAAAAATCAATTCAGACCAGGTGGGATTTTGTCAGTGTTAAGCAAACACTAAAAGTCATGAATGAGAAACTTAGAAAGTAGTAACTGTTTGATCATACTCAGCTTTCAAATTCCATTAAATTAAAAGACTTCACTGGCAATATGAGAACTGCAAAGAGTAATTCAACTGTAAAATTAGGTCAAAGATTGAGACAAAAGTGTCCAAAGTGAGCTAACCTGTGTATTAGTCTTTGAAATAACATCAAATCAATACATTTGTATCTGCTACTGGCAACGCCTGCTGGGACATGTTTGGCTGTAGTCCTGGAATGACTTTAGCATTGTTTAAACCTCTAGCAAAGGCTATGTACAGTGTTGGAAAGTGGAACAGGCAGAGGATTTGGAAACACTGATTGAAACAGAAAGTATACCTAGAGCATGCAAATCCAAACGATTTCATAAGGAAATATTGAGAGGTGGCGTAAGGGGGAAAAGGGCATTAAATAAAGTAGATCTCAAGAGTAACCTTAAATGTAAACTGAAGAAGTGCTCCAATCAAAAGACGTGAGGTAGCCGAATGGATAAGAAAACAGGCCCCAAATACGTACCCTCTGCAAGAGACCCACCTGAGAGCAAAACATTCACAGAAGCTAAAAGCGAAAGGATGGGAAAAAATATTCCCTGCAAATGGAAATAAACAACGAGGTTAGCATTACGTATTTCTGACAAACTAAGCTTACAGACCATAACAAGAGACAAAGGTGGTCACTACATTACAATAAAGGAATCAATCCAGCAGGAGGAAATAACACATCAATATACATGCACCCAATAGAGGAGCGCATACATATGTAAGAGATTAATTCATTCGTGGACTTTAAGGCAGAGATCTACAGCAGACAATCATAGTGGAATATTTTAACACCCCACTGTCATCATTTTACTGATGATCAAGACAAAATGTCAACAGGGAAACACAGGTCTTAAATGACACACTGGATCTAATGGGTTTCATTGATATTTACAGAACCGTTCATCCCAAAGCAGCAGAAGACACAAACTTCTCGAGTGCACGCGGCACATTTTCAAAAATAGACTACATGTTAGGGCACAAGGCGAGGCAATACAAACTCCACTGAAGACTGAAAAGCTTATCAAACACCTTCTCAGATCACAATGCCATGAACCTAGAAATCAATCTTTGATAAAGAGGAAGATATAAACGAATGGAAGAATAGGCCATGTTCCCGGACTGGAAGAATTAATAGCATTCAAAGGTCTATATTCCCCAACGCAATTTACAAATTCAAATGCATTTTGGAATAAAATACCAACAGCATATTTCACAGAGCTATAACAAATACTCCAAAACATTATACGGAAACAAAGGAGGCCCCAAATAGCAGCAGCCCTCTGGAGAACAAAGAGCAGAGAGGGAGGGATCACTTAACCGGATATCAAACTGTACTACTAAGCCACTGTAATCAAAACAGCCTGGTACTGGTACCACAACAGACATGCGAAGCTCAACGGCATAGAACAGAGAGCCCAGAAAGAGACCAAAAGCATTATGGTCAGTTAATAATTGACAAAGGAGGCAAGAGTAAAGGACAGTGGAGTAAAGGTAGACTCTTCACTAAATGGTGCTAGGAAAATTGAACAACTACCTTTCAAAAAAGGAAACTAGACCACCAACTTACACCATACACCAAAATAAATTCAAAATGGATCAAAGGCTTACATGTAAGTTGTGGAACTACTGTTTGAGAGAACATATTTGCCAAACACACATCTGATACAGGGTTAATATCCAAAATACGTAGGGAACTCATACAATCCAATTAAAAACCGGGCTAAGTACCTAATAGGTACTTCTGCAAAGAGGACAACATATAGATGGCCAAAGACATGTGAGAAAATGCTCAGCGCCACTAATCAGAGAAATGCAAATTGAAACCACGGTGAGGTATCACTTCACACCTGTAAGAACGGCTACCATCAACAAATCCACAAAGGACATGTGCCGTGAGGATGTGGAGAAAGGGGAGCCTTACTTAGTACACTGCCGGTGGGAATGCAGACTTGTGCAGCCGCTACGGAAAACAGTCTGGAGGTGCCTCGAATAAATGAAAATGGGACTATCTTTTCACCTACTGATCTCACTTCTAGGAATATATCTTAAGATATAGTCTTAAAAAAAAATAATCAGAAAGAATAGATGCACCCCTTTGTTCATAGTAGCGCGTGTGACCATAGCTAAAACCTAGAAACGGCCCAAGCATCCATCAGCAGAGGAGTGGATAAAAAAGCTGTGGGACAGTTACACCGTGGAGTACCACACAGCTGTGAAGAAGAAGGATCTCATACCATGGGGGGCAGCACGGATGGGCTTAGACAATATTATGCTAAGTGAAATAAGCCGGTTAGAGAAAGACAAGTATTGCTTGATTTCACTCACATGTGGAACTTAAAATCAACTGATGGACAAAAGAGATCCAGGGACACTGAAGCATGGAACAAACTGATGATTCTCAGAGGGAAGGTGGGGGTAGGTGGGTGGCTGGGAAGGGATGAACCAAAGACCTTATAGGCATGTATGCAGAACCCATGGACACAGGCAATAGTGTGGTGGCGGCCCGGGTATATTTGTTTATGCTTTTCCATAAATTCCATTATATTCAAATACTTCACAGGCGATATGAGCATTTGTCACGGTTATTCAACTGTGAATTACGTCAAAGATTCAGACATAGTCCAAAGTGATCTAATGCGTTTATTAGCCTACGAAATAACATAAAATCAATGCATTTGTGTATGTTGCTTGCAACTTCTCTTTGGAAAGGTCTAGGCGTACTGCTTGAAAGAGGGTTGCATTGTTTAAACCTCTTGCAAAGTCTAGGACAGTGTTAGCAAGTCGTATACACGGAGGTTTAGGAAACACTGATTGAAGCGTAAAGCATACCTACTGCAGGAAAATCAAAACTATGTCATAGGTGTACAAACAAACATAACATAAAATCAATAGATTTGTGAATGGAAAGAGCACACCAATATTGGAACAGTGCCATTTTTCACAGGAGAGGTTTACAGAATGAGTCACCTGTGTATTATAAAAGGTTCATTTGAGTATGTTCCAGATAGCCAGTGCAGGAATTGCTAGATGGCATAACAGGCATTCAATACATTCGTGTATGTGAATAGCGAAGACAGTGGAGAAGAGTGTAGTTTCAGTGCTTCATTTTCCTTTGTACTGTCCCAAACTGGAGTGACTATTGTGAACAAAACTAGAAATGTGTACAAAAGACAGATGTGATACACCGTTCGTACCACAGTTACGATTACGAAATGGAAAGACACCTACTAACAGCGTAAACAATGGAGTAACAGACACTTTTTGTCACGATCATTACATTCGAATACTTCACTCGACACAGAACTTCTCTTGCTTATTCCCTCCAATGGCGAAACACACTCCAAATAATGCCTCTATTTTTATAAGACATACATAAAATGAATACATTTCTAAACGGGAAGAACAAACCAATATTGGAACAGTGTACTTTTAGCATTTAAATTGGCCGCCCAGTGTGTAGAGCTTGACTGGCCATTGTAGTATTAATTCCTATGAAGCGGTACTTTGCAAAGCTTTAAGTAAACACTAAAATTCATAATTGAGAATTGAATTAAATAATGAATGTTCGTGCATACTTCACCAGTCTATTCCATTATATTAACAGAGTTCACGGGACATATGAGCATTTCACACAGTAATGCAACTGAATTACGTCAGAGATCAAGGCTTACTCCAAAGTGATGTGATGTGTTTCTTAGTCCGTGTAATAACCTAAAATCAATACATGTGGTATATGCTCCTGGCAATGTTTGTAAGGAAAGGTCTAGTTTTAGCGCCTGAATGAGTTTGGCAGTGCTTGCACTGTTAGCAAAGCTTATGTACGTGCAGCATTAGAAAGTTGAATACCCAGAGGATTTGGAAACACTGACGCAGAAACAGCAGCTACCGCATGAAAATCCAAACTCTGTAATCGGTTTTCCAACATGCTCTCATACTCCATGGCTTTAGCGAGTAACGCGAAACAGAAGATAGCCTTTTACAGAGTGATTCACCCGTGTATTATCAAAAGTTTATTGGAATATGTTCCCGAGAGATAGTGCACGAATTACTTGATGACACAATATGCATTCAATCCATTTGTACATGCTAATAGACAGGCAGTGTAGAAGACTTGCAACTCGTATTGATTTCTTCTGACACTGAAGTGAATATTCTGAACACAGCGTGAAAGTCGTACACAGCACAGATGTGAAAGAGGGTTTGGAGCACAATTATGATTACCCAATGAAACACCTACGATGTATACAACGGTGTATCACGCACCTTTTGTAAAGGTCATTAAATAATAATAATTCACAGAAGTAAGGAGCACTCGACACAGGACTTCTCTTGTGTAGTCTTTAAAATATTGAAACACTTTCTAATTAGTGCCTCTACTCTCCAAAGACATAACGTCTATACATCAGTAAAAGTTAATAGAAAACCAATATTGGAACTGTTTGGTTTTAGCGTTTCAATGAGCAGCTCATCGTGTAAAACTTGACCGACCATTTTAAAAGTAATTCGTACAAAGCGGTATTTTGGCAAAGTTTGAAGCAAACACTGAAATTCATGAATGACGGTGTGGACAGAACTGGAAAATATTAGGCAAAACGAAAGGAGCCAGGCAGAGGAAGACAAACATCGCATGATCTCACTTTTCTGTGGAAGCTAAAGAACGTAATAAGCTGATGGACAGGATAGATTCAATGACGTGGCAGCATGGATCAGACCGAAGAGTCTCAGATTGCGGGTGGGGTGGGGGGGCGACGGGTGGGTGGAGGGGGAGAGAGTAACCGAAGAATTGCTATCCGTCCGTATATGACTCACCCAAGGGCACGGACAGGGGTGTGATGAGGGACTGGGGAGGTGATGTGGGCTGGGTGGAATGGGCCAAGGGGGAGAAAAATGGACATCTGTAACATCTTGAACAATAACAAGTAAATATCAATGAAAGTAAAATGGTTGGCTTTCATGTTAAACACATAAACTAAAATTCATGAATGAGAAAGAAGCTAAATGTAAGTGAACGTTCGCTCATGCTCCCCCTTTAAATACCATTCAGTTAAAAGACTTCACCAGCGACATGAGCATTCCTCACAGTAATTCAACTGTGAATGAGGGGAAAGATTGAGACATAGTCCAACGTGATGTAATGCGTGTATTAGTCTATGAAATAACTTGCAATCAATATGTTTGGATAGGCTACTTGCAACGTCTACTGGGAAAGTTTTGATTTTCGTGCTTGAATGAGTTTTGCAATGTTTAAGCCTCTAGGACAGTCTGGGTACAGCATTAGAATGTTTTTTAAGGAGAGGGTTTGGAAACACTGATGGAAGCACAAACTCTATCAACTGCATGAAAACCCAAAGTACTTAATATGTGTTTGAACGTGTTCTTTCAGGAAACGGCTTGACATGATGAGACTAAGCGGAAGATATTAGCACTTTGCGGACTGATTCACCTGTGAATGATCACAGATTTATGCGAATACGTACCAAGGTAGTTCATGTATGAATACTTGATGACACAACATGTATTCAATACACTGTTACATGCTAATCTCAATGACAGTTCAGAAGAGTGTTGTTTTAGTGTTTCAAGTTACCTAGCACTGTTTAACACTGGAGTTGAGTTTCTGAACACACATTGTGAAGGATGAACACAACACAGATGTGCAACAACACTGTGCTTAGCAGAATTAGGATAGCCAAAGGAAACACCTGCTATCTATGGAAACAATGGGACAAAATGCACCTTTTGTAAACATCATTACATGATACTTCACAGAAGCAGTGAGTCCTCGACAGAAAATCTCTCTTGCGGATTCTTTCGAATAGTGAAACGCTTTCCAATTCATGCCCCCTATGTTTCTAAGGCATAACGTCGGTCCATTTGTACGTGTTAAGCGCTAACCAGTATTGGAACCGCGGCGTTTTAGCGTTTATATTTGCAGCTCACTGTGTAAAAGTTGACTGACCATTCCAAAAATCAATTCAGACCAGGTGGGATTTTGTCAGTGTTAAGCAAACACTAAAAGTCATGAATGAGAAACTTAGAAAGTAGTAACTGTTTGATCATACTCAGCTTTCAAATTCCATTAAATTAAAAGACTTCACTGGCAATATGAGAACTGCAAAGAGTAATTCAACTGTAAAATTAGGTCAAAGATTGAGACAAAAGTGTCCAAAGTGAGCTAACCTGTGTATTAGTCTTTGAAATAACATCAAATCAATACATTTGTATCTGCTACTGGCAACGCCTGCTGGGACATGTTTGGCTGTAGTCCTGGAATGACTTTAGCATTGTTTAAACCTCTAGCAAAGGCTATGTACAGTGTTGGAAAGTGGAACAGGCAGAGGATTTGGAAACACTGATTGAAACAGAAAGTATACCTAGAGCATGCAAATCCAAACGATTTCATAAGGAAATATTGAGAGGTGGCGTAAGGGGGAAAAGGGCATTAAATAAAGTAGATCTCAAGAGTAACCTTAAATGTAAACTGAAGAAGTGCTCCAATCAAAAGACGTGAGGTAGCCGAATGGATAAGAAAACAGGCCCCAAACACGTACCCTCTGCAAGAGACCCACCTGAGAGCAAAACATTCACAGAAGCTAAAAGCGAAAGGATGGGAAAAAATATTCCCTGCAAATGGAAATAAACAACGAGGTTAGCATTATGTATTTCTGACAAACTAAGCTTACAGACCATAACAAGAGACAAAGGTGGTCACTACATTACAATAAAGGAATCAATCCAGCAGGAGGAAATAACACATCAATATACATGCACCCAATAGAGGAGCGCATACATATGTAAGAGATTAATTCATTCGTGGACTTTAAGGCAGAGATCTACAGCAGACAATCATAGTGGAATATTTTAACACCCCACTGTCATCATTTTACTGATGATCAAGACAAAATGTCAACAGGGAAACACAGGTCTTAAATGACACACTGGATCTAATGGGTTTCATTGATATTTACAGAACCGTTCATCCCAAAGCAGCAGAAGACACAAACTTCTCGAGTGCACGCGGCACATTTTCAAAAATAGACTACATGTTAGGGCACAAGGCGAGGCAATACAAACTCCACTGAAGACTGAAAAGCTTATCAAACACCTTCTCAGATCACAATGCCATTAACCTAGAAATCAATCTTTGATAAAGAGGAAGATATAAACGAATGGAAGAATAGGCCATGTTCCCGGACTGGAAGAATTAATAGCATTCAAAGGTCTATATTCCCCAACGCAATTTACAAATTCAAATGCATTTTGGAATAAAATACCAACAGCATATTTCACAGAGCTATAACAAATACTCCAAAACATTATACGGAAACAAATGAGGCCCCAAATAGCAGCAGCCCTCTGGAGAACAAAGAGCAGAGAGGGAGGGATCACTTAACCGGATATCAAACTGTACTACTAAGCCACTGTAATCAAAACAGCCTGGTACTGGTACCACAACAGACATGCGAAGCTCAACGGCATAGAACAGAGAGCCCAGAAAGAGACCAAAAGCATTATGGTCAGTTAATAATTGACAAAGGAGGCAAGAGTAAAGGACAGTGGAGTAAAGGTAGACTCTTCACTAAATGGTGCTAGGAAAATTGAACAACTACCTTTCAAAAAAGGAAACTAGACCACCAACTTACACCATACACCAAAATAAATTCAAAATGGATCAAAGGCTTACATGTAAGTTGTGGAACTACTGTTTGAGAGAACATATTTGCCAAACACACATCTGATACAGGGTTAATATCCAAAATACGTAGGGAACTCATACAATCCAATTAAAAACCGGGCTAAGTACCTAATAGGTACTTCTGCAAAGAGGACAACATATAGATGGCCAAAGACATGTGAGAAAATGCTCAGCGCCACTAATCAGAGAAATGCAAATTGAAACCACGGTGAGGTATCACTTCACACCTGTAAGAACGGCTACCATCAACAAATCCACAAAGGACATGTGCCGTGAGGATGTGGAGAAAGGGGAGCCTTACTTAGTACACTGCCGGTGGGAATGCAGACTTGTGCAGCCGCTACGGAAAACAGTCTGGAGGTGCCTCGAATAAATGAAAATGGGACCATCTTTTCACCTAGTGATCTCACTTCTAGGAATATATCTTAAGATATAGTCTTAAAAAAAAATAATCAGAAAGAATAGATGCACCCCTTTGTTCATAGTAGCGCGTGTGACCATAGCTAAAACCTAGAAACGGCCCAAGCGTCCATCAGCAGAGGAGTGGATAAAAAAGCTGTGGGACAGTTACACCGTGGAGTACCACACAGCTGTGAAGAAGAAGGATCTCATACCATGGGGGGCAGCACGGATGGGCTTAGACAATATTATGCTAAGTGAAATAAGCCGGTTAGAGAAAGACAAGTATTGCTTGATTTCACTCACATGTGGAACTTAAAATCAACTGATGGACAAAAGAGATCCAGGGACACTGAAGCATGGAACAAACTGATGATTCTCAGAGGGAAGGTGGGGGTAGGTGGGTGGCTGGGAAGGGATGAACCAAAGACCTTATAGGCATGTATGCAGAACCCATGGACACAGGCAATAGTGTGGTGGCGGCCCGGGTATATTTGTTTATGCTTTTCCATAAATTCCATTATATTCAAATACTTCACAGGCGATATGAGCATTTGTCACGGTTATTCAACTGTGAATTACGTCAAAGATTCAGACATAGTCCAAAGTGATCTAATGCGTTTATTAGCCTACGAAATAACATAAAATCAATGCATTTGTGTATGTTGCTTGCAACTTCTCTTTGGAAAGGTCTAGGCGTACTGCTTGAAAGAGGGTTGCATTGTTTAAACCTCTTGCAAAGTCTAGGACAGTGTTAGCAAGTCGTATACACGGAGGTTTAGGAAACACTGATTGAAGCGTAAAGCATACCTACTGCAGGAAAATCAAAACTATGTCATAGGTGTACAAACAAACATAACATAAAATCAATAGATTTGTGAATGGAAAGAGCACACCAATATTGGAACAGTGCCATTTTTCACAGGAGAGGTTTACAGAATGAGTCACCTGTGTATTATAAAAGGTTCATTTGAGTATGTTCCAGATAGCCAGTGCAGGAATTGCTAGATGGCATAACAGGCATTCAATACATTCGTGTATGTGAATAGCGAAGACAGTGGAGAAGAGTGTAGTTTCAGTGCTTCATTTTCCTTTGTACTGTCCCAAACTGGAGTGACTATTGTGAACAAAACTAGAAATGTGTACAAAAGACAGATGTGATACACCGTTCGTACCACAGTTACGATTACGAAATGGAAAGACACCTACTAACAGCGTAAACAATGGAGTAACAGACACTTTTTGTCACGATCATTACATTCGAATACTTCACTCGACACAGAACTTCTCTTGCTTATTCCCTCCAATGGCGAAACACACTCCAAATAATGCCTCTATTTTTATAAGACATACATAAAATGAATACATTTCTAAACGGGAAGAACAAACCAATATTGGAACAGTGTACTTTTAGCATTTAAATTGGCCGCCCAGTGTGTAGAGCTTGACTGGCCATTGTAGTATTAATTCCTATGAAGCGGTACTTTGCAAAGCTTTAAGTAAACACTAAAATTCATAATTGAGAATTGAATTAAATAATGAATGTTCGTGCATACTTCACCAGTCTATTCCATTATATTAACAGAGTTCACGGGACATATGAGCATTTCACACAGTAATGCAACTGAATTACGTCAGAGATCAAGGCTTACTCCAAAGTGATGTGATGTGTTTCTTAGTCCGTGTAATAACCTAAAATCAATACATGTGGTATATGCTCCTGGCAATGTTTGTAAGGAAAGGTCTAGTTTTAGCGCCTGAATGAGTTTGGCAGTGCTTGCACTGTTAGCAAAGCTTATGTACGTGCAGCATTAGAAAGTTGAATACCCAGAGGATTTGGAAACACTGACGCAGAAACAGCAGCTACCGCATGAAAATCCAAACTCTGTAATCGGTTTTCCAACATGCTCTCATACTCCATGGCTTTAGCGAGTAACGCGAAACAGAAGATAGCCTTTTACAGAGTGATTCACCCGTGTATTATCAAAAGTTTATTGGAATATGTTCCCGAGAGATAGTGCACGAATTACTTGATGACACAATATGCATTCAATCCATTTGTACATGCTAATAGACAGGCAGTGTAGAAGACTTGCAACTCGTATTGATTTCTTCTGACACTGAAGTGAATATTCTGAACACAGCGTGAAAGTCGTACACAGCACAGATGTGAAAGAGGGTTTGGAGCACAATTATGATTACCCAATGAAACACCTACGATGTATACAACGGTGTATCACGCACCTTTTGTAAAGGTCATTAAATAATAATAATTCACAGAAGTAAGGAGCACTCGACACAGGACTTCTCTTGTGTAGTCTTTAAAATATTGAAACACTTTCTAATTAGTGCCTCTACTCTCCAAAGACATAACGTCTATACATCAGTAAAAGTTAATAGAAAACCAATATTGGAACTGTTTGGTTTTAGCGTTTCAATGAGCAGCTCATCGTGTAAAACTTGACCGACCATTTTAAAAGTAATTCGTACAAAGCGGTATTTTGGCAAAGTTTGAAGCAAACACTGAAATTCATGAATGACGGTGTGGACAGAACTGGAAAATATTAGGCAAAACGAAAGGAGCCAGGCAGAGGAAGACAAACATCGCATGATCTCACTTTTCTGTGGAAGCTAAAGAACGTAATAAGCTGATGGACAGGATAGATTCAATGACGTGGCAGCATGGATCAGACCGAAGAGTCTCAGATTGCGGGTGGGGTGGGGGGGCGACGGGTGGGTGGAGGGGGAGAGAGTAACCGAAGAATTGCTATCCGTCCGTATATGACTCACCCAAGGGCACGGACAGGGGTGTGATGAGGGACTGGGGAGGTGATGTGGGCTGGGTGGAATGGGCCAAGGGGGAGAAAAATGGACATCTGTAACATCTTGAACAATAACAAGTAAATATCAATGAAAGTAAAATGGTTGGCTTTCATGTTAAACACATAAACTAAAATTCATGAATGAGAAAGAAGCTAAATGTAAGTGAACGTTCGCTCATGCTCCCCCTTTAAATACCATTCAGTTAAAAGACTTCACCAGCGACATGAGCATTCCTCACAGTAATTCAACTGTGAATGAGGGGAAAGATTGAGACATAGTCCAACGTGATGTAATGCGTGTATTAGTCTATGAAATAACTTGCAATCAATATGTTTGGATAGGCTACTTGCAACGTCTACTGGGAAAGTTTTGATTTTCGTGCTTGAATGAGTTTTGCAATGTTTAAGCCTCTAGGACAGTCTGGGTACAGCATTAGAATGTTTTTTAAGGAGAGGGTTTGGAAACACTGATGGAAGCACAAACTCTATCAACTGCATGAAAACCCAAAGTACTTAATATGTGTTTGAACGTGTTCTTTCAGGAAACGGCTTGACATGATGAGACTAAGCGGAAGATATTAGCACTTTGCGGACTGATTCACCTGTGAATGATCACAGATTTATGCGAATACGTACCAAGGTAGTTCATGTATGAATACTTGATGACACAACATGTATTCAATACACTGTTACATGCTAATCTCAATGACAGTTCAGAAGAGTGTTGTTTTAGTGTTTCAAGTTACCTAGCACTGTTTAACACTGGAGTTGAGTTTCTGAACACACATTGTGAAGGATGAACACAACACAGATGTGCAACAACACTGTGCTTAGCAGAATTAGGATAGCCAAAGGAAACACCTGCTATCTATGGAAACAATGGGACAAAATGCACCTTTTGTAAACATCATTACATGATACTTCACAGAAGCAGTGAGTCCTCGACAGAAAATCTCTCTTGCGGATTCTTTCGAATAGTGAAACGCTTTCCAATTCATGCCCCCTATGTTTCTAAGGCATAACGTCGGTCCATTTGTACGTGTTAAGCGCTAACCAGTATTGGAACCGCGGCGTTTTAGCGTTTATATTTGCAGCTCACTGTGTAAAAGTTGACTGACCATTCCAAAAATCAATTCAGACCAGGTGGGATTTTGTCAGTGTTAAGCAAACACTAAAAGTCATGAATGAGAAACTTAGAAAGTAGTAACTGTTTGATCATACTCAGCTTTCAAATTCCATTAAATTAAAAGACTTCACTGGCAATATGAGAACTGCAAAGAGTAATTCAACTGTAAAATTAGGTCAAAGATTGAGACAAAAGTGTCCAAAGTGAGCTAACCTGTGTATTAGTCTTTGAAATAACATCAAATCAATACATTTGTATCTGCTACTGGCAACGCCTGCTGGGACATGTTTGGCTGTAGTCCTGGAATGACTTTAGCATTGTTTAAACCTCTAGCAAAGGCTATGTACAGTGTTGGAAAGTGGAACAGGCAGAGGATTTGGAAACACTGATTGAAACAGAAAGTATACCTAGAGCATGCAAATCCAAACGATTTCATAAGGAAATATTGAGAGGTGGCGTAAGGGGGAAAAGGGCATTAAATAAAGTAGATCTCAAGAGTAACCTTAAATGTAAACTGAAGAAGTGCTCCAATCAAAAGACGTGAGGTAGCCGAATGGATAAGAAAACAGGCCCCAAACACGTACCCTCTGCAAGAGACCCACCTGAGAGCAAAACATTCACAGAAGCTAAAAGCGAAAGGATGGGAAAAAATATTCCCTGCAAATGGAAATAAACAACGAGGTTAGCATTATGTATTTCTGACAAACTAAGCTTACAGACCATAACAAGAGACAAAGGTGGTCACTACATTACAATAAAGGAATCAATCCAGCAGGAGGAAATAACACATCAATATACATGCACCCAATAGAGGAGCGCATACATATGTAAGAGATTAATTCATTCGTGGACTTTAAGGCAGAGATCTACAGCAGACAATCATAGTGGAATATTTTAACACCCCACTGTCATCATTTTACTGATGATCAAGACAAAATGTCAACAGGGAAACACAGGTCTTAAATGACACACTGGATCTAATGGGTTTCATTGATATTTACAGAACCGTTCATCCCAAAGCAGCAGAAGACACAAACTTCTCGAGTGCACGCGGCACATTTTCAAAAATAGACTACATGTTAGGGCACAAGGCGAGGCAATACAAACTCCACTGAAGACTGAAAAGCTTATCAAACACCTTCTCAGATCACAATGCCATTAACCTAGAAATCAATCTTTGATAAAGAGGAAGATATAAACGAATGGAAGAATAGGCCATGTTCCCGGACTGGAAGAATTAATAGCATTCAAAGGTCTATATTCCCCAACGCAATTTACAAATTCAAATGCATTTTGGAATAAAATACCAACAGCATATTTCACAGAGCTATAACAAATACTCCAAAACATTATACGGAAACAAATGAGGCCCCAAATAGCAGCAGCCCTCTGGAGAACAAAGAGCAGAGAGGGAGGGATCACTTAACCGGATATCAAACTGTACTACTAAGCCACTGTAATCAAAACAGCCTGGTACTGGTACCACAACAGACATGCGAAGCTCAACGGCATAGAACAGAGAGCCCAGAAAGAGACCAAAAGCATTATGGTCAGTTAATAATTGACAAAGGAGGCAAGAGTAAAGGACAGTGGAGTAAAGGTAGACTCTTCACTAAATGGTGCTAGGAAAATTGAACAACTACCTTTCAAAAAAGGAAACTAGACCACCAACTTACACCATACACCAAAATAAATTCAAAATGGATCAAAGGCTTACATGTAAGTTGTGGAACTACTGTTTGAGAGAACATATTTGCCAAACACACATCTGATACAGGGTTAATATCCAAAATACGTAGGGAACTCATACAATCCAATTAAAAACCGGGCTAAGTACCTAATAGGTACTTCT